>NW_026571299.1:2433146-2442931 GCF_026225935.1 Boleophthalmus pectinirostris | reverse complement strand
AGCACTGGGCTGACAGTCTGAAGCTGTCACTGCCACAACAGAACAGCAGCCTGAAGAAAGTCTGTTAAACCAAGTAAACTTGTACCATACAGCTTCACTCATAAACATTATAGCACATTGTAACACAGCAATGAAAATAAATAACTTATTGTATTAGTAGAGTAATAATATTTTAAAACTACAGATATTTTGTGCTTATGAGTTGTCCTGACTGTTCATAGGTGTTACGGCCCCAGGCCTTAGTTCTAATATTTCTGCAGAGTTCTCTTGATTCCTGCTGCACGAACCCTGGTCCATGATTGGTGGGGCAAGTCGACGCCCACCTCACCTGCAGCCACCTCCCCCTATTTAAGGAGATTGCCAGCACCTGTGACCTTGGTGGCCAGTCTGACATTTTGGTTTCGTGTTTGTGTAGTTTGGTTTAGTTCTGTTTTGTGCCTTTTTTGATTTGGTCACTGGATTCTGTTTGTGGGTTTATGTGGTTTAATTTGGGGAACTTGTGTTTAGTTTTAGTGTGTGTCCCTAAGTTTTACTCGTTTTTGTGTAAGCCTGCGTGACCCCTTTTCTGGCACAAAACTCTGTTTATTCTGTTGTTCTGTTTCTTAGTTTAAGTTATTTTCTATATATTTTTAGTCTTTTGTTAATTTACCTGTACATTCCTGTTAATTAAACATTATTTAATTTATTCCATTTTACATCTTGGTTTTAATTTTGTTACTTCCCTTACCCAAACGAGCTGGGTCGTAACAATAGGATTTTCAATTAAAATTCAAATTTTGTGAATGCCAGAAATGTTCATAAGAAGGCCTTAACACTTAATGAATGAGGCTTAATTCCCTTAATATCAGAACACAATAGATTTATGAATGACTCACTTTGTCATCCCATCAGGTTAAACCTTAATGCAGTAGTCAGGAGGTAATGAATAACTTTGTAATTTATTATGTATTTATTTTATTTCTACACATTATCTTCTCACAATGTAACTTTTATTAACTGTCTGGCCATGTGACAATTTACACATTTTACACAAACACTTCATGTGTTAAGGAGGCAGATATTACAAGTTTATTCTTCCTTCTGCTCCTTTTTATTCACATTGATGTATGAAACATAATTGTTTTATATTCATCTTACATGAATGAAACAAAACAAAACAAAAAAAAGATATGCATATAATTTATCATGGACAAAAATAGTTTACTTACTTCCATTCTTAGGCAGTCCATAGCCTATTGTCTTTTACTCCTCTAATCTCTGTTCTCCTTACACACAGCAGGCACTGCTCACACATGTGACATCAGCAGCGTTTTCAGCAGGTCCATGTAGCCTTGGATCATCTTCCCCTTCTTCCTCTTCCTCATCTTAATATTAATATTCCATCCTAGTCTCAGTGCAGCAAGGTGCGCCTGCTGCTTTCTGCCACCAGGTGGCACCAGGCTATAGGGGCTTTCACACTTACACCATTTGGTCCGTGTGACTGGGTTTTATTCCACGGTAATGACAATGGTGTAGTCAGAAGGATGTTTTTGGTAATGGAGCGGAATGAATGAAAACAGGTAAGCCCGTGCTTGTTTGGGCGTATTTAGGTTAGCGCAGGTTTTGATGGGGTTACTCCGTCACACTGTCACACATCCTCCTCCTCCCCAAGGCTGACAAAGCCTTGGCAAAATGAACCAAGTTGCAGACTACCTTTCCAAACTTGAAGGACTGCAGTGAGAGGTACTGGCAGGTCAGTCAGCTGTTGTGATCCTTTACTGAATTAATCGATGTGAAGGCTCAATGCTCCATCTCCAGATCAAACTCTCTCGTGAGCAAGTAGCTCTTGAGACTTCCAATGCCCACTTAATCGCCAGACCTTCTTTCTCGACCACTGAGTATCTGGACTCTCAGGGCAGAAGCTTCAGAAGCTCAGGTATAAGATGAGTTGCTCATCTCCAGACTCCCCCTGGGCAAGGGCTGCTCCCAAACCCACCTCAGAGGTATCGACCTGCACAAGGAAGCAGCATTTGAAATCAGGGCTGTGTAGCACTGGAGATGAGCAGAGAAGAGTTTTTAGGGTGTTGAAGGCCCTTTTCACTGGGTTTTTCTGTTGTTTTGTTGTCAAGGCCATGAGTGGTGCTGCAATTGTGACAAACTGGGGAACAAACTTCCGACACCATCCAGCCGGGCCCAGGAAGGATCGCACCTCCTTCTTGGTTTGTGGATGAGGGCACTTCTGGATAGCTTCAACCTTATCCATCTGTGGTGGCACCTCTCCTCTTCCTAGCTGGAACCTCAGATACCAGGTTTCGTGGCGGGTCCACTCACACTTGGCCACATTCAGTGTGAGCCCAGTGACTTGAATCTTCTCCAGGACTGCTTTCAGGGGCTGGATGTGCTGCACCCAAGTCTCATTGAAGATCACTGCATCATCCAGGTGATGTGACATTGGCACTGAACTCCTCACAGCTCTGTTGCACCCCGTCCATGAGGCGTTGGAAGGTTTCTAGAGCACCATGCAAGCCAAAAGTCATAACATAGTATAGTAACCTGGAAGATTCCTGCTGGTGTTGAGGAGACTGTGTAGGGTCGGCTGGAAGCCTCCAGGGGCACCTGCCCGTAGCTTTTGCACAGGTCCACAAGTGCACAGGTAAAATATATAATTCACTGCTGTATATTATACAATACTGTACTACATACATTTTTACCACAGCATTTAAACTCTAATAATCAATTTATGATGGTGCTCATGATCAATATCAGTACAATTAGGATGTGTGTCACTAGTGACCATATCAAGATGTAAGATCATTCACTGAAAGCCTGAAGCACCAACTCAAGTCCCATAACAGGAAGTTAAAAAATCAGATCTAGCTCTCAACTAAATCCTCACGGTCACAGAAACCTTGAAAAGTACTGACTTCTGATCTCTGTGGAGGGGCTTCTGATGGGGTAACAACAGAAGAGCTGTCATCTGGGGAAAAGAAAATAAGTTTTGGTTGGTTAGTTAATGTTAGTTGTTGTTAAAAGTTGGACCTTTTATTACATTATGTTATTGTATTAAGGCACCGACATGACTGCACCTTAGTCTTAAGAGTCAACTCTCTAAACAAATAATAATGTGGTTCTGTGGTTAAAAATATAACCAGCTCAAACACCGGTCTCACAGTCGCTCCACAGCTGAGGGAGAGCGCCAAGAACGGCATCCGGCCAGAACCGACAACTACGACTAATGAAAAGACACAACTCTATAACCGTGAAAATATATATGAATATAAGTAGCATATTATAACTATGATCTTTAGACTGGGATCTGCCTCAAGAGATGGAGTCATCACTTCTATACCAACTTCACATTGTTTTTATCAACAAACATTACCTGGTTTCCTGCCGTTAACTTTTTTACTACAGCATTCTTCAAAACTGATAAATAACACATAATTACAGACGCACATACATCACAATTTAATGTTAAAGTTGCGTACATTAATGATGACTAATACAATTAACTTTTTAACAATTTACTTACAGTTAAATCTGTGGACAACGGATGGGTGCTTCTTCTTTCCACTCCCTGATAATGGCTGATAAGTCAATGGAGCGAATCTGGACCGGGCTAGACGCGAATCCGCTCACTGAGAGCACACATTTAACAAGTGTTAAAAGTGTGTTCACAGTGCGGATCTAAGATGATTTAACTGCATATCTTTTTTATGACATCAGGCTACCCAGGGGTTAGGGTTAGTGACAGTCATAAAGCAAATATGGAACAAATAGCAGACTGACTGTGGGACGGATTTGGAAGACCGAAAGCTGATTCGCTGCAGATCTTGATGCTCTCAGGGTATGTACAGGGCTTTATAATAAAGTTAATTTTTTTCAAACATCTCCAAGGACCTTTTTTGATGATTTAAGGTGGTGAAAAGTAAAGCAGATGTCTAGATTTTGAAAGATTTGAAATCTACATAATCTATTCTCTTTAAAATCACCGGTGTCAGGTAATGGTCACTCATGTTTAATCTGATTCCTTTAAGATAAATCATTGGTCACAATTTAATTTAATGATTAAAAAACCTCCAAAAGCGACTCAGTGCCATTCACTACCACTAACCCACCACTGCTAACATGGCGTCCCTGTTACATTTAGTCACGCGGGTGCAGGAGCTCTACAGTACACGGACACACACATGAAGTGTTTTTATGTACCATAGGGACGCTTGCTCCCTCCCGATCTATAGTTTAATTTGATCTGGATCTTTACAAAAGCTGTTCATTCACATGAGTACAGAAGCCGAGAGGGGTCACAACAAATGCAAACGTTGCAACAAATACAAATGCGACAACACAACAAAAAGCCACAACACACCAAAAAAAGCCACAACACACCAAAAAAAGCCACAATGGAAATGACCCCAATGACTCTATTTTAATGCAAACGCCACAGCACAAACGCAAATGCCGCAACACATTAAAAAGCCACAACACATCAACATGTAGTTCTTCTTCTTCACTTGCCGCTTGATTGGTCCATTGGAAAATAGAGTCCCACAGTCACTTCTGTTGTGGCTTTTTAATGTGTTGCAGCTTTTGCGTTTGTGTTGTGGCGTTTGTATTTGTTGCGGCGTTGCATTAAAATAGAGTCCCGTGATCATTTCCATTGTGATTTTTTTTGGTTTGTTGTGGCTTTTTGTTGTGTTGTTGCATTTGTATTTGTTGCGGCCTTTGCGTTTGTTGTGACCCGTCTCGGCTTCCGTACATGAGGCTGTTTACAGCTTGAAAGGAGAATAATTTAATTCCGAACTGTCCTAAAGTGTGTTTTTGTCTCTTACCCTGTCTGCAGTCCTGATGCTGCGGTGCCGGATTTCCTCATGTAACGGCCGCAAACTCTTCATCAGGCCAAATACGAAAGACAAGACACAGTGTGGAGTCAATCAGCTTTACTCCTGTGACAAATATATAAATACTCTATTAATATGTCTTCACACATTTCAGGCACACTGGCGCCCTCTGCTGTTTCCAACGTGAACTCACGAGAGGGGGAGCTGACAATTACATACTGGCTGTTTTATTACCATATTACACAGGATTTACAAATCATGTGACTCTCAATTATATAAATCATGTATGAACAATAAAACAATTTTAACTTTACAGTGGCAGCAGTGGTAATTATTTGGGTGGACAAATGCACAATTTAAAGCATTTTACATAAATAAAATAAATAAAACATACCTGTGACATACATATAAATATTGTATGAATCTGTCTTCACATATGAGTCACTCTGGCTCCTGTAAGAATGAGAACAGCACCGTGAGATGGACGCTCATTTTCACTGCATTCAGAACAATGTTTTATTATTAAGCTAACTTGAACATTTAACACTACAAATAAAATTTACAAAACTTCAAATTAGCGCACCACAATACACCCACTACATGTGAAAACGTTTTCTTATCAACATGTGTTCTTGTATTTATGCTAACAGTACATCGTTTTTGTGAAATATTTTATTTTCAACCGAGACAGAATTTACCTTCTGCACTTTCCAACGTCCTACTGAGAGCGGAAGTGGAACTACCAAAATAAAACACACGGGGCAGCGCGCACTTCCGGTTTTCAAAATAAAACATCAAAATTATATAATTCATATATAAATGATAACGAAACATAAAATACAACCAGGAAATACTAATAATTAATAATAATCAATAAGGAATTTGCTTTGTAGATTGGCATACATACCTGTGTATGAGATAGATTAACATTAGTGTCTACAAGGTCAATTCCTTATTGATTATTAATTACAACGTGTTGTTACGAGATGATTACATGTGACAGTGTACCTTATAGTCTCTTACTAACTTTAAACTTATAACAACACTGCCCTCTAGTGGATGTCTGTGTATGTGAATCTGTAGGCTCTTTGTGAGTGTGAATTTCTCAAAAATAATGTCTCAAAAATATGTCAAAGAGGAAATCTGTGAATTTGTGTAATTGGTGATCACATTTTACAAACATAATTTTCAGTTTTACAAATGTATTTATTTATTTTCAAATGAAAGAAGATATATTTACAAATACACATCTATTTCTACAGATCAAAATACAAGTTACAAATATTAAATTTGCATTTATGGACATTAAAACACAAGTACAAACCCGTGACTGTCTGTAGATCAACCTCTGTGCATTCGTGAATATTAATGAGACAAAATTAACCCCTGCAGCCGTCCGCACTGTGAGACACAGGTCCAGTCTAACTGTCACAAGCACAAACACTAACCTGCATTAATGAGGGTTTAGGGACACTGGTTTAGTCCTGGTTTAGATCAAGTTTGATCCTATTTTGACCCAGATCTGGTTTAGTCCTGGTTTAGTTTCTGTCTAATCTAGATCTGGTTTAGTCCGGGTTTATATCTAGTCTGATTCTATCTTTTCATGACAAACATGTTAGAGTCAGTCAGAATGAAGCCTTCAGTAGAGACACATGCCTCAGAATCATCACCAAACACGTGGAGCACTGCTGCCCCCTTCTGGCCCAAACACAGAGCTGCAGAGTACAAACACCATTCTGGTCTGCTCAGAGTAAAGTCACAGCCTTGTGCATCCCCTTTACTTCTATGGAAGTAATGATAAGCAGTACTTTTACTCAGATACTCAGACCTGTGTTTTGTGTGTTGTCCACTAGGTGTCAGCAAATACAAGAACAATTGTGCCCACGTCTGACACAACAGCGTGTGTTAGAAATCATATTTTCTAACTATTGACTTTCTCTCATGAGATAATGATGTAAACAAACATCAGAGAATAAAAAGAAGTGATAAGTTCTCTTCAATCAAAAAGTCTGATTTATTGAAGTAATTGTGCACCCAATCACAGAACTATCTGTCCCTGACAGAGTCGTCTTTCCCTAAGTTGGTAACATGATGATGCACACAGAGTCTATATGCTCCACAGATGGGGCACATACATGAGTTAAGATACAAGAGTCAAAGGGTCATGGCAACATCACGTAACATTAACCATCACCATTACATACCATTTATGACCAGATGAAAAACTATTCCCCTCTTTAGATAAGAATAAAATCACTTTGTATTCTAATCAAATATATAAAAATATATATTTGCATGCATGCAAAAAGCAAACTACCATCTTTAAACCTAATCTCTTCAGCAAATGAAAAACACTCATTTACCACTGTGCTGTACGTTATTTATTTACCAGGAGATTATGACAAACACTAATCAAAGGAAAACAAAGGAAAAATCCAGATTTTTAGGTTTTACTGGACCATTAAGCCCACGACAGTTTCCCACTTCATCTACAGACATATTAAACATTTCATCAAATATAGTTTTTGTGAAGCTCAAATACAATGTTGAGATTAGAATTTTTTTTTTTCTCACACAAATGAACTAATATTTGCAATTTAGAAATTCAAAATGGTTAAAACTATTAAATCACATTTAGACCTGTGAATCAGATGATCAATGATTCACTTTGCCTCCAGTTTAGTCTTTTGAACATCGTGATGACGTAAGATCTTAAAGGGTCTATAACACTTTAGATTTTGTTTTTTAAATATACGCTGGTGCAGTGGTGAAACTGAACTGAACATGTGAGAAAGGGGTCAGGGAGGGAGTGGAGTGGTAGGGCATCCGGGCCAGTTGTTCATGTGGTGGGCGGAGCTTGGGTTGGTTCTGGAGCAGAGGTTGTGTGGTTGGTTTCACTTTTAGTCTGGATGATCTTCTTCACTCTCACTGAAGCTGTACTGTTGAGCTGCTCTCGGAGAAACTGGAACAAAGAGAAAACTTGAGTTTGGATCGTAACAGCCCCGGCAGCCTCACTGTTAGCACCACTACTTCCTGTCCAGTTTGGTCGTACAAAAATGAATAAATATTTAAAGATAAGGCAGTGGTGTGTGGGTGTCACTGAAATCATGTTAAAAAAGTACACAAATAAAATTAATATTAGAGCAAAGGACACTTCTGAGTTTAGAAAGAGACATGTTTGTGTCTCAGTGCTAAACTGAAGTATTCTGTCCATACAAATATTTGTGTATTCTGTATTTTAATACATTTGAATGATTTTTTGTTTCTTATACTTTTAACGGTTTTAATAAAGGTGACTGTTACTTGCAAGTCTCAAGTAAGTCTCAAGTCTTTGACCTCAAGTCCGAGTCAAGTCCCAAGTCAAATACAGACAAGTCCAAGTCGAATCTCGAGTCACTGGCCCATAAGTCCAAGTCAAGTCCAGGTCATCTGCTTTGAGCTTCAATCATTTCAAGTCTGTAAACCAAATTACCAAATATAGCTTAGATTTTTGCTATTTATATGAATTTTAAGATAAATTGTACTTAAAAAAATCATAGTATATTTATATATTAGTATTTATAGAGTATTTTAGAGTTGTAGAAATTAATTTAATACATTTTTCCTTTTTAAATGTCTTGACAAGATCTTAGTGTGAATCATTACAGTCAGAAACAAAAGAATTCAGATTTAAAAATGCTTCTCGGGTCTTCTCAAGTCACAGGCCTCAAGTCCGAGTCAAGTCCCAAGTCACTGATCTTCAAGTTCAACTTGAGTCCCAAGTCTTGGTCTGTTTTATCAAGTCAGGTCTCAAGTCCTAAAAATAGTGACTCAAGTCTGACTTAAGTCCAAGTCATGACTTGTAACCACCTCTGCCGTGTGCAGAATGTAAATTTGCGATTTCATTTGGCCACGAAAACGTCGTCTCACGTTCAGGCTGTGGGCTGGTTTTGCGATGCTGTTTCTGTCGTCTTTACATCTTACTCATGGACATGCTTTGTATGGTACATAGTGATTCTTTTTACTTGTAATAATTAGTACAGTACTACTGCATTTAGATTTTTTCATATAATTTAAAAAGGCCAGAACTGATTGATTCATGACCCTCGTGCCGTTGTAAGTGTAAGGACACAAGTTAGAACACACATCTCTGTCTCTCATCACCTCAGGAGTCTCTGTGTGAATGTTCTGTTCATTATTCTTATGTTAATGTTCCTCCTCTGTCGATGTGAGAGTCATTCCATTTCTCACTGTGTTCCAAACCTAACTCCATGTTCTTTCTGTGACAGAGGAGTGTTCTGCTGATGCTGAGTCTGTTCTGTGTTTCTGTCACGTCTGAGATGATTCATGTTAAACTTTTCAGAGATTATACGTCTGCAGCTCGTACACACAGACACTCGTTTATATGAATGGACAGATATTCTCGCCTCTTAGTGTTTTGGTGGTGAATTACTCCGTAGAGTATCAGTGTTTTCAGGTGTCCACACGGTGCCGGACCAGATCTGTGCTCAGATGAATTCGTGGGAGCTGACGGCACCAGATCGTTCCGTCTCTGGAGCCGTTTTCAATCGGTTTAGTGTGAACGAACACTGCATCCACGACAAAAACGACTTGAATACGAACTAATGTGAACGGGGCCTAAGCCACTCGAGACAGCGCTACGATCACAAAACCCTCTCCAGTTCTTTGACTAGATCCTGGTCTGGAGTCGGTCGTGATGCGTGAACTCCGCGGTCTCACCTGGGCGAGGGCTTCAGACAGCGTCGTGTTGCTGACTGCGCCAACGGAATCCACCTTCATTTTCATGAAAACAACTGACCTGGAATCTGTGCAAAAAAAAAACCTAATCAAGAATAACTGTGAGGCACCTGCAGACAAACATGACTGTAGTACTACTATTAAGAGCAGCAGCAGTAGTAGTAGTAGTAGTAGTTGTGGTAGTAGTTCAGTAGTAGTATCAGTAGTAGCAGTAGTTCTTGTGGTAAT
>NW_026571299.1:2390646-2430646 GCF_026225935.1 Boleophthalmus pectinirostris | reverse complement strand
AGTAGTAGTTGTAGTAGTAGTAGTACTAGTAGTAGTACTAGTAGTAGTACTAGTAGTTAGGGCTGCACTAGCTGCAAAAGATGAAAAAAGAACTTGGTCTTAACTAAAGGGTTTACTGTCCAGGAGACTGTGGAGGAGCAGGTGTGTGGAGGTTTGTGGAGCAGTTGTGTGGAGGTTTGTGGAGCAGTTGTGGAGGTTTGTGGAGCAGTTGCGTGGAGGTTTGTGGAGCAGTTGCGTGGAGGTTTGTGGAGCAGTTGCGTGGAGGTTTGTGGAGCAGTTGTGTGGAGGTTTGTGGAGCAGTTGCGTTTGTGGAGCAGTTGCGTGGAGGTTTGTGGAGCAGTTGCGTGGAGGTTTGTGGAGCAGTTGCGTGGAGGTTTGTGGAGCAGTTGCGTGGAGGTTTGTGGAGCAGTTGCGTGGAGGTTTGTGGAGCAGTTGAGATGTTACCTGGCTGGTTGCAGTGGGTGGTGTTGCAGCAGACCACAGAGTCGCTGGGGTTCATATCCAGATGAAGCATTCGAGTGTTACACAGATTGTTGGACACACAGCCGGTCATGTCACGCCCATAGTCTGCCAAAAACAGTCCCCAAGATTTCAGAGCGTACAAAACAAACAGTATTTAAGTCACCAGCAGAAGGAAGTTCACGGGAAAAGGTTTAAATGTCCCTTGTAAATATGTAAATATATAGTGTTTCATATCTTATAAAACGTGGTCCACACTTTTCAAACTTCACTGGAGGTAGTTGGATAAAGACAGGAGTATTTCATTACATATACACAGGATACATACATGAAATGTTTGTGCAGCTCTGCCCTGCGTCACAGCTTATGTATGTGCAGTTTTCTATCCAATATGTGCAGGCGTAACACTGCAGAGAGCCGGCAGCGGGCGCTGAGAGGAAACACAACACAGGTTTATAAGACACACTTCAGGTGATGCTGACTGACAACAAGGGCACATGTGCTAAAAGAGACATTTAAAGTTACACCGTGTAACATCTTTAGTTTCCATGGAGATAAACCTTTGACTAGATTGTTCCACAATTATGATGACTATAATAAGCATGTGATGCCACCAGTCTATATTACAGGTCAGATCTGTGAAGAGGTGTACCCTCTCCCAGTCATTTTCTGTGATGAAACACCTGTAATTGTGTTAATGCTAAAGATGTAAAATGCCAATACATGTGTGTTTGTGTTGAGACCAAACGTGTGACAAACTGTTTTTGATGATTTTGGCGACACTTTAGAGTAGATTACCACATTATACAGTACATTACTTTCTGGAGGTGGAAATGGACAGTTAAAGGAGAGTTAATATATTTGGTACGATATATAGCAGGAGGAGGCCCTAGTCAGGTTTGTGGAGAATGAAGTCCACTTAGAGCAAGCACTAATGTTTTTTCTGGGTTTTTCTGTTTAATAAAAACAACCAATATGAGACAAACATGTTTTTATCTTATGGGATAGTAAAAAGAAATTTGCAAAATGTTTTAGATGGCGCAGATTGACAGCCTCGCTTCCGTCAGTCTGTCCCAGGGCAGCTGTGGCTATATATATATATATATATATGAAAATAAAATGTGTTGGCTGTTCATGTGCAAATAAAGGACTTTATTGTCATAAGGGAAAGAGCCTCTGATGTATTTTTCACTGTATTTTGCACTAATATATTATATTATAGTATATTCCTGTTTTTTCCGAGTCTGTTTTTACTATCTCATACTATTGTGGTCTAAAATGTTTGATGTGCACTTTACCTTTTTTATATATTTTTTATACATACACGTGATATTACTACCAGATCCCCCCATGCACTTACCTGCTCCTTCTTTTTATGGAATTAACTTAGTCTCATTTTTGTCTAAAAGTGACATAGTGTGGCTTTAATCTAATACTTCAGTCTTAACATGTGACTGGGTGCATAGGATGAGATTAGCTCTTTTTTTTTTTGCTTTTTTTGTTTTTGCAGGCCTTCTTCTTGTTTTAATAGCACTAATGACTGAAATAGCAGAGACTGACCCGTCTGAGGGAGCGCGTTGCATCCGTCGACGTTGCAGCAGGAGAGCGTCTCTGTGTGGTGGCCCGTATTGAAGGAGAAGACTTCAGGTTGGGCTATGGAGCACAGGTTCTCAATGATGCAGCCTTTTGCCAATGAAGTGTAGTTTGTACCATCACTGTAGGTTGCTGAAAGCCAGAAACAAACAACAACCAGTCAGAGGAGCAAGAGGAGAACTGAGCAAACACAAACAGTGACAGGTGCAAACTACTGACCAAACAAGACAAGAATGTTTGACCAGAGGGAGAAACGGCACAGTCCAGAAGTAAGTTCCCTGTTTATCTGTCCCAGAGATAATCAATTTAGCCAGATTTTTGACCACATTATGGCATTAGTGTTCACATAGCAGGTCAGCCTCTGTGAAATAAACACCTTATAACTTACTGGCCATACCTCCTTGTCAAAACCTGATCTCGTCAGATCTTAGAAGGGCAAAGCTGGCCCTGGTGAGTACTAGGATGGGAGACTGCTGAGAAAATCAGGTACCACAGGGGGGCACCAGTGGCAAAAAAATTTCACCTACATCGGCTGGTATGAAAGTAGTGTGTGCGTGAGTATCGGGGATGGTTGGAGGGGCCGATGGTGCAGATCAGGGGCCTCGCTTTCGTCAGTCTCCCCAACTGAATGAATAATGCCCCGTAAAGCCTCTTTGGCCACGTTCAGACTGCAGGGCTTAATGCTCAATTCAGATTTTTTTGTGAAATCCGATGTTTTTGCAAGGTCGTTCACATTTCCAATTAAATGTGACTTGTATGTGACTCCAGTGTGAACATTAAAGACCCAAAAGTGTCCCGCATGCACACTGGAGACACGACGACGTCAACCGCAGCGAGCGTCTCTGTTTACAGAAGTTGTCCAAACATGGACGCAGCATCGAGCACCTGGAGATTTTAAAGTTCCTCTCGTACCGGAGCCAGAACATGAACAACTTACTTGTTTTAAGGAGGAGATTGAGAAGGAGAAGGACGAGGTTTTT
Organism: Boleophthalmus pectinirostris; assembly: GCF_026225935.1. Taxonomy (NCBI): domain Eukaryota; kingdom Metazoa; phylum Chordata; class Actinopteri; order Gobiiformes; family Gobiidae; genus Boleophthalmus; species Boleophthalmus pectinirostris. Next base: position 2,427,614 of record NW_026571299.1, on the reverse strand, counting down.
GGTCGTGGTGTTTTGTGGGACAGAACGTTTGTGTGGATGTGGAGACGGAGCCAAGAGTGGTGAGTGGTGATGTACTTCACTTCAGTGACACAGAGTTCATTAACAATTTTCTCCTACTTCAGCGCAGAATAGTGACGTTTGTGTCTTGTTGATAACGTGTAGGTGGATGAATGCACTTTGGCCGTTCACACTGAAGTCGCATGTCAAAAGATCAGATATGTATCGGTTTCAGGAGCACATATCCAAGTGTCCTGGGTCACATTTGAAAAAATCGGATCTGTGTCATTAAAAGATCAGATACAGGAACATAGAGGCCAAAAAATCAGATTTGGGTCACTTCAGGCTGCAGTCTGAACGTAGGCTTAGAGTGTCCAAAAAAGAGCTACACTACCGGTGAAAAGTTTTAGAACACCACAGTTTTTCCAGTTTTTTACTGTTTACTCTTTACTGTTGACTAGGTATGTAACGATATCCAAATCTCACGGTATGATATTTCATGCAGTATATTTTGGAGGCTAACAAAATTGTGAATATGCTACTTTTTCCCATCCACCCGTCCGCCGGCGGGCGATTTTCCAATAAAAAATTTCACTCTGTATATTCACCTTCATTATTGTTTTCACTACCTGCATGCCATACATCGTTTGAAAGCTTAATTTATCAATAAAACAACCATATCATTCATTTTATGTCGTACAACGAGCCCGAATTTATGTGAATTTAAAAATTCACATCATAAACAAAGAATAAGATACGCGTTTCTTACCTTTGAGCGGTTCTGTCGGTCCAAAACGCGTTCAATCCATGAAAAGTTGTACTCAATAAATCCGTAATAATCCACAGAAAAAGAATATCAAGTTGATTTTTCCATAAAATAATTCCATGTGGGGGAATAATCCAGTCGTCCGTATGAGTGGATGAATCCGTGAATGAAAATATTATGTCTCTCCTCCGCCTCTTCTCCCGCTCTGAGTTCCGTTTCTCTTGGCGCTCTTGGGTACGCTTGTTTTCCTCACAGTCTTAGCTTCAAAATGAGACCCTCCCCGCTGTTGTCGGTGGCGGGGTTTAGGTGGGACAAGCCGCTGAAAAAGCTAACGCACCCACGTACTTCCTGGCTTTACGCACGCGTCATCAGTTTGTTTACGGGAAATCTCTTCAGTCATTGGATCTTCCAGAAAGTGATTGACATATTGTTTTAGCCTATCACCAGAGCTTTCAAACGGTGGGTGGGACATTCAGATTGTATTGGAAACGGACCCTGTGTTTATACGCGCAGCCGAGAGGAACAGGAGAGAGACACAGAGAGCAGTAGTAGTAGTAGCAGAACTGCCAATTGGAAGACAATTTTGGCTACTTTTAGTTTTTTTTTCTTGAGAAAACATGCCTAAAGCTCAGAAGAATTAGTATTATAATAATAACAATGATTATTATTTTATATTATTATTATTATTTTGGCACAAATTTGGCAATCTTGTGCCAAATTGTCATTTTGTTTACACAAAGGCTCACAGCATCAAAACCCTTTGTCCTAGAGATCTGAAATTCTACACAGTTGTTGCCAACAACTTGAACAATGAGTGTAGTGAGTCACAAATGCCTAGCACGAAGTATGCCCAAGCTAAGGCCTTTATTTTTTTCAATTTTTTTTTTCGAAGCAAAAAAATATTTTTTTTTTTCAATTTTAATTGACTGTACTGTAGGTTAGGCAGCACTCACAGTCTTCATGTACATATCTACAGAAACTAGAAGGCCTAAGCTTTAAAATAGTGCCTCACACAAGCATGTGGGTTCTAAGGTTTTCTTTTAATAAGCTATGGCATTTGGGTATGTCTTACCATTGTGCACACACCAAAATGAGGCGGGTGGTAACAGGTTAAAATGCCTTGACGAGGCTTAATTCAAAGTGCTTAGAACTGCTATTTCTTCATGTAGTTTGAACCAAAAAGGAGCAAAGGATCATGGTCTATGTAGTTCTTTGTTTTTTTTAGCTATTGCTGCACCATAACAAAGAATTTAAGCAAAGAAACCCGTGATTCGATATATTGTGATGGCCCATGATATTACTGATCCCTATTGTTGACCAAAACATATTCTAAACTTTTGATTGATGTGTGTGTCCACCTTTAGCAGATTTAACAGCTGAACACACTTATGGCTCGTTCTTTTTACAACAGAAATCAAATATTCTTCAGAGAGTTCTTCCCAAGTCTGTTGCAGAAGTTCCCATAAATGTGTGGCACTTGTAGGTCGCTTCACTCTTCTGTCCAGTTCATCCCAAACCAACTCGATGGGGTTTAAGTCTGGACACTGTGCTGCTGGACACTCCATGTTTTCAGGTTTTACCATCTTGTTCTGAGGTAGTTTTGACAGAGCTTAGACTTGTGTTTTGTTTCTTTTATATTTTTTAAACATCTGGCTGTTCAGTTTTTAACTTTGAACCATTTCAAGATCTTCGTTGGACTTAAACGACTTGAATTGCAATAAAAGAAATGGAAAAATTAGGTGCGAGAGATTGCTAGATTACTCAAACATGCACGAACGACCATATAAAACCACTTCAGGCATGATTATTGATGAAAGAACATTATAATAGTAATTTTAGCATAATTCCCTCTCTTTAATCAACTAGATAGTGTGAAAAAAGCACAGCCACTACACAGGTACTACAATGAAAATACTTGGGGCATTTATACCTATAGATATTTGGACATAACCAAAAAAAATCAAGACCTTACTAATTTTGGTGCGGGTGTAACAGGGGGAGTTCTTGAAGCATTTCACTGGGTGTTCATCGGAGCAGGTGCTGTCCGTACATTTGCTGCACTCCACCCCGATCTCTGTCACAGAAAAAGCCCGTTCAGTCTGGAGACCAGCCCGGCATCCTCACTGTTAGCATCACTACTTCCTGTCCAGTTTGATTTTTATGAGGTCTTTTGTAAAATTGCTAAAATGAATAAATAAGGCAGTGAACAGGGAGCTGTGGGTGGATGTCACTGACAACGTGTTAAAAAGTACACAAAAAGTACACAAATAAAATGAATCTAGACCAGTCCTTCTCAAATAGTGGGGGAGCGCTTTTTTTTTTTTTTTTGCCGTGCTAGAATAAAGTGTAATTGCACATCCACTACAGTAGTTGGCCGTGACGCTCTCATTGTCAGTGTGCGTAGGGAGTATTAGCGTTATACATGCATCACGAATTTTGGGCTTCTGGTCATCGCGCAATGCACACTGAGAAGGATTTTCTGAAAAAGTGAGTGTCACACCTCCATGTTTGTTTTCCCAGTGGGATGTGTCTATTGTCAAAACCAATCTTTTCAAGTCTTTTGAACCATATCACTTTTGTTTCTGGTTCTGATATTGTCATATTTTAGTTTTGGGATTCGGACATTGTAATTGTGTGGGTGTTGGATCCTAACAGCGGAAAACGACTCAGGAAATGGGCTTTGGAAGTTTGCGAACTCCATAAATGCAAAAGGGAATCAGATGTGTGTGACTGCAAACCTCTGTTCAAACGGTTTCTCTTCCCAGTGGAATTGAAAAATAGTGAAAGGTGAAGGTGATGGGCAGGATTGATCCAAAGGAAGGACAAAAAGGAAACATTTGACTGCCTAAGAAATCATCCTAAGTTTGCAGTGAACAGTCTGTATGTGGAGCACCATCAAAGTGGGATCCTGATCCTCGCTCAACCTTGGTTTACAAGTTTAAAAAGTCAACGTCAAAGCGAAAGGCTCCAACTGTTCACCAAGAAACACCTTCCACTGCAAAGAGACCAAGACGTGATGTTGCTGTAAAACCACAAGAACAAGAAAGTGCAGCTCAGTCTGTTTGTCTTCTGCACCTCTGGATTAATAAATGGGATTTTGTTTTGTCGTCGCTCCACATACAAAATGTTCACTGCAGACTCGGGATGATTTCTTAGGCAGACAATGGTTTCTTTTGGTTCTTCCTGTGGATCAATCCTGCCCATCACCTTCACCTTTCACTGTTTTTCAATTCTGTTGGGAAGAGAAACAGTTTGAACGGAGGTTTGAGTCACACACATCTGATTCACTTTTGCAGTTATGGAGTTCAAACTTCCGAAGCCCGTTTCTTGAGCCGTTCTCCGCTTTTAGGATCCAACAACCACACAATTACGATGTCTGAATCCCAAAACTAAAATAATATCAGAACCAGAAACAAAAGCGATATGGTTCAAAAGACTTGAAAAGATCGTCTTTGTCAATAAACGCATCCCACTGGGAAAACAAACACGGAGATACCGATCCGCGGCCCGGGGTTTGGGGACCCCTACTGCGACACAACTCGGACACTGGTCATAGAGTGGGAAAAGTCTTGGACATATTTATGACCTCAGTGGACATATCTAGAAAACACTGAGCAGAGTGGGACCTAGAACGGAGACATTCGAAATATTTTGGTTAATTGAGCTGGACTCGGGACCTGCTGTGGACATTCGTGGGACAGACCTGGACGGTTGCAGTGGGATGTGTTGCAGCACACAGGGTTCTCGGTCGTGAACACCACTCTGTTGTCACTGGTGTTGCAGATGTTTGTGGAGACACAGCCGTAGAAGGGCTGTACGTCCGACATCACTAACAACAACAAGAATAACAACGACAAAAATGAGAACAGCAACGACAATAATGAGAACAACCAAAACAACATGCAGAGTGAACAGAGCACAGGAGTACAGTGGGCAAATGTTACACCACCAAAACACATATGATAAACAATCAACTCTAGAGAAAGAGAGAGAGAGGAGCTGCTCTGACGCCTTCTGATTCAAACGTTCTCTGAGATTTTAATGTGAATAAGAATGTGATTGTCGTATTCACAGTGTGAAAACAACATAATCCAACAAAAGCTGTATGTTGAGAATATGAAGTGATTTGAACGTTTGTTCTTCTTGCATCGCTTTTTCACATATGATTTTATTTTTCTCATTTTTGTTTGTATCTTTTGAAAATACAGATGCTACGTCCAGACAGTGACTCTTTCTTGAGTAATAGTTTTAGTTTTTCTTCAGTTATTGCTTTGTACTTCGACTTGAGTAATATTATTCTGAAGTAAGATCACTCTTACTTCAGTAAATATTTTGGCTACTCTATCCACCTCTGTTTACAATGGTTTCACCTTGTTTCTTTATTTTACTCAGAATTGTATTTTGAGTGATGTATTAATGCTTCAATAATCCTGTATTGTCTGGCATTGGAGACGGGACTGCTCGGAAAACCCTTTGAACTCCTCAAACCTGTTCAGTAAGATGAGTTCTTGAGATATTTTTGTGAGTTCTATGTAATATAATGTAATACTGTATTGTAAGTTTTCACAGATAAAAACACTGTAGCGTGCATCAAAATGTACTGCTCACTACTGAGGAATGTGGCTGTTGCGTTGAGTGAAGTGAAGCGAGGGTCAGGATCCTGAGACCATGTGTGAGGGGAGGGGATGAAGGGACACACTGGAGCAGAAGGAATGGTCTCGTCTTAAATACATTTAACACCAAGAAGATGACTGTGGACTTTTGGCAGGTGCAGACACAGCATACGTCTGTGCTGATTGAATAACAGAGTACTGAGGTGGTCACCACAAGTATCTGGGTGTCCATTGGGACCACAAACTGAACTGGCCGGTCAACAGAGCAAACTCTTCTTTTTTAGAAAGCTCAAATCTGTGGATGTCTATAATGAGATGCTGTAATCCAAGGGTCATCAAACTAAGGCCCGCGGGCCAACTCCGACCCTCTACACCCCTTTGACCGGCCCCACCCCCTCTGCCCCCACCACCTGAACTGGCCCATAGAGGTAATACTCTAAAGTTGTCATGGCCTATTTTTTTTTAAATTACTTTATGGCAAATAATAACATGTCTGCATCTTGTAGTTTGTTGATTTTTTTCAATTAAAAATGACATTTATAAGAAGAATTTATATTCAAATAATTATGTGACATATTTGCCCCCAAATTTGCCACTGAAATTTCGTCACCTGAAAAGCTCAAGATCAAACAGTGACAGTCAGAGTACTGTACAGAGTACTGTAGTACAGTTAAGGACAGAGTACTGTAGTACAGTTAAGGACAGAGTACTGTAGTGCAAAATGGCTCGTGTTAAAGTACAAAAACTTGACAGAGAGAGTCAAGGGGTCAGTCCATATGAAATCAGCCGCCCTCCCCTATGAGCCATCTCAGATTTCAAATCAAATCAAATCAAATCAAACTTTATTTATAAAGCACTTTTCATACAAAATGCAACACAAAGTGCTTTACAGTGATTAAAAACAGTCCCGCATTTCCAACCACCCAACCACCCACCCACCAACCCAACCCCCGCACCCCCAACCCCACATAGTCAAACAACCCAAACACACACTCACATACACACAAACATGCACACACACACACACACACACACACACACACACACTCACACGCTAAAATACATAACCGGACACAATAAAATGTGAGGCTGAATACAGGCGAACCAGTTGAGAAAGCACCATCAGAGGAGCCGTCTGCACCGGGAGCAGAGAGACGTCCACCACCACCAGGAACCACCACAGGAGCCAGGGGAGAGATGAAGCCCAGACACCTGAGGCCCAAGCACCATCCCTCCACCAGGAGCCCACATGACAGACCCAGCAGCCACAGCTGACCTCCACTCCCGATGCAGAGGCTCCTACAGAGGAAACACTGGAAATCCTAAAAAATATGCCTAAGATAAATAAATATAGTAAAATGTGTACAATAAAAACAAGTAAAAGTATAAGATTTCAATCAAAAGCTAAGCTAAAAAGGTGGGTCTTGAGCCTACTCTTAAAAACATGAACGTTCTCTGCAGCCCTGAGCTCCTCCGGCAGGCAGTTCCATAGACGGGGGCCATAGTGCTGAAAAGACGCCTCTCCGTGAGTGTGTGTCCTGACTTTGGGAATGACCAGGAACCTGCTGCCAGAGGAGCGCAGGGTCCGCGAGGGTTCGTAAGGTAAAAGCAGTTCTGAAAGATAAGAAGGCCCAAGACCATTAAGACATTTAAAAACCAGTAAAAGAACTTTAAAATCGATCCTGAAACACACAGGGAGCCAATGCAGTGATTTTAAAACCGGTGTAATGTGGTCCCGCCCTCTGGTCCTCGTCAGGACACGTGCTGCTGAATTTTGTAATAATTGCAAAACCTGAAATACTCTTTTTGGGAAGACCAGAGAGCAGGGCATTACAGTAGTCTATTCGACTGGTGATAAAAAGCATCAGCGTCTCGGTGTTGGCCAGAGAGAGAGAATGGGGCGAACTCTGGCTATGTTTTTTAGGTGATAAAAACCAATTTTTGTGATGTTCTTAATGTGTGGGATAAAAGTTAGCTCAGAGTCAAAAATGACGCCCAGGTTTTTTCACTAGAGGAGATGGGTTAAAGGACTGTGTTTGGAATTTGGGTAAAAGTTTCTCTCTCTGGGCCTCAGGACCAATGACTAAAACCTCAGTTTTGTCCTGGTTAAGCTGGAGGAAGTTTTCTGCCATCCAGGACTTAATTTCTAGAATGCAGTTAAAAAGGGCATCCATTGGTCTGGTGTCATCAGGAGACATGGAGATGTAAAGCTGCGTATCATCTGCATAGCTGTGGAAGTTGATTCCATGTCTCCTGATGACACCACCAAGAGGGAGCATGTACAAGTTAAAAAGCACAGGGCCTAAAATGGAGCCCTGGGGCACACCACATGTGATTTTATGGACCCTGGAGGAGCATGTGTCTACACTCACCATAAATGTTCTGTCTGTGAGGTAGGATGTGAACCATCTGTGAACAGCACCTGAGAGGCCGAGGTCTTTTAGGCGAGTTAAAAGAATAGTGTGGTCTACTGTGTCAAAGGCGGCGCTCAGATCCAGTAGAACCAACACGGTTACCTTTTGTGAATCATAATTTAATCTAAAATCATTTAAAATCTTTGCCAGGGCGGTCTCGGTGCTGTGGTTCACCCTAAAACCAGACTGAAATTTTTCCAAGATGTTGTGATCGTCTAAGAAATTATTTAGTTGGATAAAAACGAGTTTTTTCTAAAATTTTGCTTAAAAATGGTAGGTTAGACACTGGTCGGTAGTTGTTAAAATCATTAAAATCTAAATTGCTCTTCTTCAGCAGGGGCCTCACCACCGCTGCTTTGAAGGCAGAGGGAAAGACCCCTGTCTGAAGAGAGCAATTCATCATGGTTAAAAGCTCATCCCTAAAAGATCCATAAAATGACTTAAAAAATGGAGTGGGAATTGGATCTAAAAGACATGTGGTGGGCCTCACTGAGGAGAAAACTTTGTCAAGCATCTCAGCATTAACCAGGACAAAACTGTCCAGTGTTTCCTCTGGTCTAGACAAACACTCAGATGTACTAAAAACAGAGCTTTGACAAGATAAAATATCACATCTGATAGTGTTTATCTTACCCGTGAAGTGGTCTGCAAACTGCTCACAGAGAGAGTCAGTGGGTGTTAAGTAAAACGTGCTAAAATGAGGGTTTAAAATGTTGTTAATGGTTGAGAAGAGGACCTTAGGATTATTCTTGTGATTGGTGATTATTGTGGAAAAGTAATGGTTTCTTGCGTTTCTTATTGCGTTGTTGTATGTACGTTGTTGATCACTGAATAATTGGTAGTTTATTGTAGTTTTGTTTTTTCTCCATCTCCGTTCTGCCCTCCTGCACTCTCTCTTGAATTTTGTCAGCTCTTCAGTTCTCCATGGAGGTTTTATTTTGGTTATGCTTTTAGTTTTTAGTGGAGCAACCAGATCCAGAGCTGACCGTAGTTTACTGTTAAAATAGTCGGTGATAAAATCGCAAGGGGCAGGTAAAACCATTGGGGGATTTTTATCTAAAACTTCGATAAAATTTGCAGCCACTTCAGGGGTCAGACGGCGCTTCCTCACAGTTCTCACAGAGGTCTCACGTTGTATAAAACCAGTGATGTTAAAAAACACGCAGTAGTGGTCAGACACAGCCAGGTCAACAACAGAGGACACACTAGTGGTCAGGCCATAGGTGATGACCAGATCCAGAGTGTGTCCTCTGTTGTGAGTTGGCTTGAAAAAATTCAAAAATTTCTAAAATGACCAAATGAAAGAATCTAAAATTTTAGCTCAATCCCTTCCGTTCCTGAGTTATGGCCTGATGAAATTTTGGGGCCATGCCCATTTTTTTGTACACCTTAATTCATAAGCATGTTTGAGAGACCATAACTTCATAAAAAATAGAGCTAGGAAGCTGAAATTTGTATTATTGTAGATTCTTGGTCAAAGATTCTAAATCTGTCTGTCAAATATTGGGTTTCTTAAGGAGGGCGCTGTGGGCCCCCAAAATCTCAAATTTGGTTGCCGCTCAATTTTTTTTTTTTTTTTCAATTTTTGAGGTCCAAGATCTATTTACTCCAAGCAGATATTTACAAACTAACTGTAAAACTGAATATTTGAGAGAATGACCATTTCAACGGGTCATAACTCAGGACCCAAAAAACAGTAGATGACCAATTTTTTTTCTTGTTCAGTGTAAACACCGTGCATTTTGTCTGATATTTCAAGAAAGTGTGGTGGTTTATATAATATATATCTGCTTCGTCAGGGTCAAACTATTCTGTTTTACGGCCGACCCGAACCCGGTCCCCATCACAGTCAGGAACGATAATGTGATCCCCAGAAAAAAAAAGTTTGGTGACCCTGCTGTAACTTTTTATCAGTCTGTTGAGGTCAGTGCTGTGTTTTTGGCATCATGTGCTGGGGAGATGCTCTGACAGTTAGAGACAAGTTGCAGGTGGACTAGAGTGGACGTGTAGCCGCTGGAGAGAAGAATGAGGAGCATGATGCTGTATGACACTGTGAGCCCGGACGAGAAGAAGCTATTATTTTTAGTAACTTCCAAATATTTAAGCTTATGTCTAATAAAAACAATAATAACTGTTCCAAGATGTATTTGTTACAAAAAGAGTTTCGACAGCTTATTGAACACACTGACCAAATCCTGCGCACACCTCCTCGACGTTACAGGTCACATTAGTACTACACTCGTAGGTATGAGGGTCACAGCCGTAGCACTGCAGAGAGCCAGCAGGGGGCGCAGGGACTGAAACACAACACAGGTTAATGGTTGATGTGGGAGCGTGGAGAGTTTGGTCAGTGTCACTCACTGGGGAGCTCGGCGGAGTTACACTGGTCTGAGTCACAACACATGATCTTGTGGAGGCGGGAGGAGCCGTAGTTGTACGAGTAGAAGGTGCCTCCATCAGTACACCCGTTGTTGTCTGGAGACGTACAGCCTTTAATGATCGTGATTCTCCCAGAGTCTGCAACAGTAACAGGACAAACCCACTGACATCACTACGTTCTAGAGGCCAATCATTTTTAAAGGGCACATATTGAGGTATTTTCTGATCTATGTTATAATGTTGTTTCTACATCAAAAACTTAGTCAGAGTTGTGTTTTGTTGTTTACTCTGAGTTACTATGTCCAACCCCAAGTGGACGAGTTTGAGAGAGACTAAGGACCTGTCCACACGACAACGTTTTTTGGTCAAAACGGTGAAGTGTGTCTGTCGTTTTGGAATTTCTTCCACACAGAGCCAGAGTTTCAGGTGGGCGAAAACGGTGTTTTTTTAGAATGGGTTCCAGCTGGGCTCTGCGGCAGTCCTTCTGCCTGTGGTCAACCGACGGTCTACGCGGGTGCACCTCCGAGCCCGTCCGCCAGTAAGTTCTGGTGCAGTTCTGGTTTAGTCATGGTTTAGTCATGGTATAGTCCTAGTTTTCAGTCCTGGTGGTTCTGTACTGCGCGGGCGTGTGAGAGTCTCCAAAAATGGACCTGTGCAGGACTCTGCTCCGCGGACCACAAGACCCGTTGCTGAAATGTGACAGGTGTAGACTACGGAGCTGCTCCCGTCGCCCAGCAACCAAGACACGCTTCTAACGCTAACAACACACACCACGCAGATTACACGGATCAATAAAATATATTACGCAATTACGGGTAATTAAACAGTTGGATTTTATTCTAATAATTCTCATCCAAATCTTATGGCTAAAAAACGAAAACTTACGTTTAACTTTTGCAAAACAAAACTGCGATATTTATGGGATACATCTAAAATAGACTAAATAATAATAATAAATAAGTTTAAAAAATGGTGATGAGATTTGCATTATTAAATATTATTATCATTGTTAACAGCGCCACATACAGGTGTGGCAGATGTATTACATCATTTTCACTCACTGCTCCGTTGTCGTCTGGACGTGAATATTTATTGATCTGACACGTGTGTGGATGGGAAAAAAATCCAGGAGCATTGTCGTGTGGATGTAGACTAAATCTCCCATGAAGCTTCCTTGAAAGCTCAGGACTAATTAGCTACTGGTAACTAATGAGCACAAGATTTATAACTTTACGTAAAATCTGTCTCTGCTGCTAGTTTATAAAGTTACAAAGTTTAGCAGAATCTTGTGTTTTAAATGTTCCTTTTAGACTTAAAACAGCTGTTTTATGTGTTATATTAGTTAGCACGTAGCTGTTTACCCTCCGTGATGCCTTTGAACTTATACACTAATACTAATATACTAATATATGAGTTAATAAATTCCTGTTGGAGAAATGAATGGCCCATGTGCCTCGTGTGCTGGTCCTAAATGTGAACCTGAACTGACTGCTCACTACACGGTTTACGCTTTGACAAGTTCCTTTATCCTGCTGTAGTTTTGGACATAGTTGTGAGTGCAGTTACCATTGATGGCGCTTGTGTAGCACAGAGTCTGCCAGGAGGAGCAGGTCTGTGGATTCTGTGAAGAACAACTGAAGTCTGCACAGGACATACACTCCAGCCCAGCAGCTGGAAGAGAAAAGACCAGGATAAGCCCAGGACATGTGCTCCCAGTCACAAACTAAAGCTCAACAGCACCACAAACATCAGCAGTTAAACTCAAAACCTGGAGTGTAGTTCAACCATCGCCTGTATTAAAGTTTTGCATCTACATCACAAAAGCACGTGACCTGTTGTTTATGCCGCCATATTGGAGGTCAAACTATCCATCTGGACCAACGTGTAGTATTTGTGTGCGATTGTGGGGTCTTGTCACTTTCGCCGGCATGGAATCTCCCCTTCAATTTCCACCGTCCAGGGCAGCTCCGGCTCTGATTTTGACCCCCGTTCTACTTCCCCCTGGCTGTTACCAGGAACAGATGTGATGTTTGGTGATCAACAAAGACCTCACGCATCCCACTACAAAATATTTATAATCCTCTAACCCCGTGTAGCTTCTCAGTTCTTGCTTGGTGCAGCATGATGTCGGATGAATTAAGTCGTTATAAATATCTGGACATTAGAGGTTGGGCACAGAGCGTCGGAATTATAGATCTGTTCCACAACCCAGGAGGACGACTTTAGCGTTACATCTTTCTAATGACGGCTGGAGGTTTCAGACAGTTTTATGTTATTTGCGCTGTTTAAAGTAGCCATGATTATACTGTAGAAACTGAACCTGGACCGACCTTGACCTCCAGTACGGCCGCCAAAACAATTAAGTCACGTGAATCCTTAATAAAGAAGCGAGTGTGACGTCGCCCATTTGGAACGCGGCAGATTATCGATGTCCACACAGTCTATGATCTCGACTCATTTTTAGGAATGTTTGGTTCATCAATAATCAAATGTAATCATAAAATCGTATCAATTCAATCTGTGCCCCAAAAAGTACACCTTACTCCCTTAAAAGTGTTTTAATCAGGCCGGTTATGCCTTTATGTTCAGAACGGCCAGAAAGATGTAGGGATGATCACTTAGACTTAGACAAACTTTATTGATCCACAAGGGAAATTACTTGAACACAGTGGCTCACACATCACAAATAAATAAATATAATAACAAAGAGCAACAAGGGCAGTCAGAGATAACAACCTGGTCCCCATGAGGCGTCGGTGGGTCAGTTCATCAGCACAGAAGCAGTTTATGAGGAGTCCAGCCCATATCACATGATCATTATATCCACAATATAATGTGTGTATGTGTACAGGCCCATGAACATTTGTGTGATGTTGGTCACACATGAGAATGTCTGTGTTTACTAGTGTGGAACTAAAATGTCATTTTTTATGAGTTGTGTGTGTGTTAGTTGTGTGACTGTAGATCAGTGTGTTGTGTTTCTCCAGAAAAACAAGAAATGGAAATGATTTTCATTCCAATTAGAATTTTAACGGCTACACTGAAAGAGAAAGGAACTGTTAGAATTAGTGATTATCTGGAAAACTATGCATATTTTAAATTATCGCGTTAATTGCGATTAATTAATTACAGTCATATTTAGCGCGTTATATTTTTTAATCGCGTTAATCTCATTTTTAATCTCTAACTTTAGTGTTTCTGTATGCGAGTTGCTTTATTATAAAACCTGTTTTTATGTGTTGTTGGGACAATAACACACACACACACAAAAAACACATTTATAATTTTTTTTATTTCGGTAATTCCACTCATTGCCGGAAACCCACACAAAACGCGCGCAGTAACAGCGATGTAAACATTATGTTAACGCTGGCGGCGTCAGTCGCACAATGGACGAGGTCGAAGAGCCAGTAGAACAGAGCAGCAGTGCACAGGTAAAAACACATTCGTGTCTTGGAAATTATTCTCCCGACGTGAAATATAAAAGAAAATAACAAATATAAAATCAACTACAACTTAAATGTCACTGGTGAAAACAACCTGCATAGACTCATGATGTCTGCACTACTGTCCTATACACACACACACACACACACACACACACAAACACACACACAAACACACACAAACACACACACACACAACACACAAACACACACAAACACACACAAACAACACACAAACAACACAAACACACACAAACACACACAAACACACACACAAACACACACACAAACAACACACAAAACACAAACACACACACACACACAACACAAACACACAAACACAAAACACACACAAAACAACACAACACACACAACACAAACAAACACACACCTTCATCATCGTCATTAACCTGAGAACGCGCGGACCACGTTTCCTTCCGTAGTTACTGCGTGGACACTGACGTGCTCCCGTGAGCCGCGTGTGGATCGTGTTTTCTCGCGTACGCGGCGTAAACCGCACTTCCTCCTGTGAACCTCTAAACCAGAACTAACACCAAGACTAAAACCAGGACTAATCCAGTCCAGGACTAAACCAGGTCTAAACCAGGACTAAACCAGTCCAGGACTAAACCAGAACCAAAACCAGAACTAAAACCAGAACTAAACCAGGTCTAAACCAGGTCTAAACCAGGTCTAAACCAGGACTAAACCAGAACTAAAACCAGGTCTAAACCAGGAATAAACCAGAACTAAAACCAGGTCTAAACCAGGTCTAAACCAGGTCTAAACCAGGACTAAACCAGAACTAACACCAGGACTAAAACAGGATTAATCCATTCCAGGACTAAACTAGGACTAAAGCAGGTCTAAACCAGGACTAAAACAAGGACTAAAACCAGTGATCTCATATATAAAACATTTCTCTATCAATAATATTTTTTATATGGTTAAGGAAAGACTGGACTTTTTATTGTCTTTAAGTTGACAAAAGTTATTATGTTCAGATTTCCTCGTCTTTGCTACTTTACAACAAACAGTTTCTGATTCATGGAGACTTGGGCTCAACAGTCAATTTGGAGAGATTTGTTAAACAATAAATGACTTTATAAAGTCACTTTTTAAAATCTATATCAGTCTTTTGATCTGCCACAATAATGTAATAATGAATTTAAATGAAAATACCTCAAATTGAAGCTTTTCTCAGCAATTTTTAGGTGAGATTAAAATGAGATTAATTAGATTAATTAATTACAGATCATAATTAATTAATCTCTCAATTTTTTTAATCGCATGACAGCACTAAAATAGATAATAATTTTTCTGAGATTTTGAGACACTCCCATTGCTCGAGCTCGATCCTTCGCAGAGTTATGACCAAAAACACATATTTGACCCTGGTTACCTTCACCAGTTTCAACCTATAACATCCAGTGTGCCCCGGTTATGTGTGTGCCAACTTGTGTAATGATTGGATTGAATATTTTACACCGCAGATGGTTCAGAAATTGCCGAAACTGCCAAATCCTTTATAATGGCGTGACCATTCAATTGACCCGTGTGACCTCCAATGACCTCGGATCCTCACCAAACTTTTTTTGCGGCATCGGACACTGGGGCTTGACCCACGTACCAAATTTGGTGACAATTGGTCCATAAATAGTGGAATTATCGCAGGTGGACAGACACACACACGGTGAATACAAAACCTGGTCAAACCTCCGGGGACCAGGTAAAAATATAAAGGATAATAATACATTCTTCATGAGTAAAAGTCTAAATAAGTCAGATGTGTTATCATGACAGGCGTAGATGTGTATGCAGCTCCAAGTAAAGCTTTTTCAGACAAATCTAGAAGAAATAAACATATGAGTGACAGTTTGGATTCAGATGGGAGGTGGAGTCTGAATGAAGCTCTCTCTGGTCTCATTGTGCAGATAAAAGCCACTGGGAAGGCGTAACGGGGAGTCTAACACAAACTTTCCAATTCCAGCCAAAGATATGCATGGAAATTTGAAAAAAAAAAAAAAATGCCTCAAAAAAAAAAAAAAAAAAGGAAGTCAAGAGCCCCGGGACTGTTGGATTTGTACGGAACGACAGGAGTACACACAGCATTTGACCTTAAATGAAACTCAATGAACACAGCTACTCGTTTAAAACAGTAAATTCATTCACAGACAAGGGAACAGATCAGGACTGAACGTGTGTGCGCTCTCACCTGAGTAGATGCAAAGAAACAGGACAGTTACAGACAGCAGCTTCACACAAGTCTTCATGGTTTTGGTGGCGTTTGTCGTTTCTGTCTCCTTTTCTGGCTCTGCTCCTCTGGCTCTCCTCTTCTGGTTCTCTTAATCTGGCTTTGCTCCTTTTGCTCTTCTCTTTTGGCTCTTCTCTTTTGGCTCTCCTCTTCTAACTCTGCTCTTCTGGCTCTCTTCCTCTGGCTCTTCTCTTGTGGTTCTCCTTCTTTCACTCTGCTCCTCTGGCTCTCCTCTTTTGACTCTCCTCTTTTGTCTCTCTTTTGGCTCTGCTCCTCTGGCTCTCCTCTGTCACTACTCCTTTGGCTCTTCTCCTCTAGCTCTGCTCTTCTGGCTTTGCTCCTTCGACTCTCTTCCTCTGGCTCTCCTCCTTTGGTTCTCCTTTTCTGGCTCTGCTCCTTTTGCTCTCCTCTTGTGGCTCTCGTTCTCTGACTCTGCTCCTCTGGCTCTGCTCCTTTTGCTCTCCTCTTTTACCTCTCCTCTTCTAACTCCGGTCCTTTGGCTCTCCGCTTGTGGCTCTCCTTCTTTTGGTTCTGTTCCTCTGGCTCTGCTCCTTCGTCTCTTCTCTTTTGGCTCTTCTTCTCTAACTCTGCTCCTCTGACTCTGCTTCTCTGGCTCTCCTCTGTCACTACTCCTTTGGCTCTTCTCCTCTAGCTCTGCTCTTCTGGCTTTGCTCCTTTGGTTCTCCTTTTCTGGCTCTGCTCCTTTTGCTCTCCTCTTGTGGCTCTCGTTCTCTGACTCTGTTCCTCTGGCTCTCCTCCTTTGACTCTTCTCTTTTGTCTCTGCTCCTCTGTCTCTCTTCCTCTGACTCTGCTCCTTTTACTCTCCTCTTTTGGCTCACCTCTTCTGGCTCTCCTCCTTTGGCTCTCCTTTTTCTGACTCTGCTCCTCTAGCTTTGCTCCTCTGGCTCTGCTCTTTGGCTCTCGTTCTCTGGGTCTGCTCCTTTGTCTCTCCTCTTCTAACTCCGCTCCTCTGCTCGGAGAAACTCAGAACGGTTTAGACCACATTCTCGCTTGACATGTTTTCATCTTCGCTTCACCCAAACTGGTTTCGCAGCTCGTCTGTGTTGCAACTGGAAGTAAAACAAAGTCTGATTTTTCGGCTTTGTGTTTTCAGGTCATTTTCAGCGAGAGCCGTTCCAGAGTAATAATGTGTACAACTCAATCAAACAAAATCCGTTGTAACTTCTAAACTTTCAAGTTCATTCATTCATTCAGTACACTTGAATTCCAGTAATATTTATATTTGAATTTATTTATTTTAGAGACCATGTCAGTAGCATTAATCAAAGAAGAATTGTAGAGATGCTTTTTTCCAGATTATTATATTATATTTCCATCATTCCAAACACAGAATACACAAATAAAGCAAGTTTATAGTGATTTATAGTGCTAATATGCAACAAAAAGTGATTATTGTTCTTATCTTCCATTAAAGGAAAATATTTTTTTTGTTATCGATAAAAGAGTGTTAAAGATAAAGGACGAGTCTGCTTTCTACAGTGTGTTTGTGTGAATGTGAAGAAGCCTGAGCATGTGGGTCATGAGACAGAAACGTTTACCGTAAAAGTGACTTTGGTTTGGGCACATTCTTGTTGCTTCACTCTGCACAGGCGTCACACGAAGGCCCAGAACAGTCAGCTCAACACAACTGCACACCAATAATAACGCACTGAAGCCGCTTACGTAACAGTGTAACACATTTGACAGTAAAAAGTCAGCAGAATTATGTTCCAGACAAAAGGATTTAATAGAAACAATAGATACAAATATATAAAATCAATCAATAAAAGCAGCAAAATTGATAAAACAATAAATATACAACAATAAATAAAAAACACTGAGGACCACACAACTCACACGGTGTTAAAAGCAACAGAATAGAATTGGGTCTTAAGATGAGACTCACAATTTTTTGATCGTATCCGATTTTCTGATCCGATTTTCCAAAACGTGCACAACAGAACACGACGTCAGACACAGCGGAAGAAAACAGTACCCTGCCCCAGAGCATCGCCCCCGAGTCGTCTCAGGGCCTGTCCAATGTTTTTTGGTTGAAACGGTGAAGTTTTTATTCGTTTTGGGGTTTCGTCCACACGGAGCCGGAGTTTTGAGTGGGCGAAAACAGTGTTTTTTGAAAGCGGGTTCCAGAGTGGAGAAACCTGAGAACGCCGGTGTTGTGTTGTCGTGCGGACAAACAAACCGCAGCTTTTGGAAAATGATGAGGCACGAACAAGCCTCCGCGGAACCGCAAGAGCGTTGCTGAAATGGGACAGGTGTAGCCCACAGAGCCGCTCCTGTCGCCCAGCAACCGAGACATGCTGTTAGTGCAGATTACGCACACGGATCAATAACAAAAATTACACACGAGTAAATAAACTGTTGGATTTGAGACCAAGTTATTCTAATAATTCTCACCCAAATCTTATGACTGAAAACAAAAACTTATGTTTGGGATACATCTAAATCCGGCTAAATTACCTTAAAATAAAAAAAAATAAAAACAGTGATGAGATTTACATTATTAAATATTATTTAATCTCTCAACATAAACATCACAGGTTGAGTGGTCAGATCCACTGACCCACAGGTTGCTGGTGTGATTCCAGCTCCCACAGATGAATGCTGCCGTTGTGTCCTTGGGCAAGACACTTAACCCACCTTGCCCACAGTGTCTGCGTACACTGGTGTGTGAATGTGTGTGTGAATGGGTGAGTGGTTCCTTGTTGTAAAGCGCTTTGAGCCTTGAAGGTGGAAAAGCGCTATAGAAAAATGTGACCATTTACCATTATCATTGTTAACAGCGCCACATACAGGTGTTGCAGGTGTATTACATCGTTTTGACTCAGTGCTCCGTTGTCATCTGGACATGAATATTTAGGCCTATTGATCCGACACGTGTGTGGACATGAATTTTTTTAAGTCCATAAAAAAAAAAAAAAGTTCAGGAGCGTCATGTGGACGTAGCCCCAGTACTGGCGCTTTAGTGGTTATTTTAAGTTATTTGAGCAACAAACGAGGAGCTGCGACTCCTCTGCTCCTCTGTCACAGCCCTGAGTTCATAATCAAAGAGCGAACCTGCCTCAGCGCCAGTGTCCCCGTGTGTCCCCGTGTGTCCCCGTGTGTCCCCGTGTGTCCCCGTGTGTCCCCGTGTGTCCCCGTGTGTCCCCGTGTGTCCCGCTCCGTGTAGAGCACTGATAACACTGGCTACTTACTTTATTAATCAAAGCGGCACAATATGAATATTTTTGTCACAAACTGAAATGAAGTTGATGACAGAAAGAGCACAAGGATGTGAGTGAAACAGGGTTAAAAATGCACTTATTACTATTTCCTGGTTGTATTTTATGTTTCGTTTTAACTTAAATGTGAATTATATCATTTTAGTGTTTTATTTTGAAAACCGGAAGTGCGCGCTGCTCCGTGTGTTTTATTTTGGTAGTTGCACTTCCGCTCTCAGTAGGACGTTGGAAAGTGCAGAAGGTAAATTCTGTCTCGGTTGAAAATAAAATATTTCACAAAAACGATGTACTGTTAGCATAAATACAAGAACAAATTTTGATAAGAAAACGTTTTCACATGTAGTGGATGTATTGTGGTGCGCTAATTTGAAGTTTTGTAAATTTTATTTGTAGTGTTAAATGTTCAAGTTAGCTTAATAATAATACATTGTTCTGAATGCAGTGAAAATGAGCGTCCATCTCACGGTGCTGTTCTCATTCTTACAGGAGCCAGAGTGACTCATATGTGTGAAGACAGATTCATACAATATTTATATGTATGTCACAGGTATGTTTTATTTATGTAAAATGTATTAAATTGGGCATTTGTCTACTGAAATAATTACAACTGCTGCCAATGTAAAGCTTAAATTGTTTTATTGTTCATACATGATTTATATAATTATATATTAATATATATTATTTATAATATAATATATTATATAATATTAATATAGTATTTATATATTTGTCACAGGAGTAAAGCTGATTGACTCCACACTGTGTCTTGTCTTTCGTATTCGGCCTGATGAAGAGTTTGTGGCCGTTACATGAGGAAATCCGGCACCGCAGCATCAGGACTGCAGACAGGGTAAGAGACAAAAACACACTTTAGGACAGTTCGGAATTAAATTATTCTCCTTTCAAGTTTTAATAATTCCGAATTAAGGTTTACATGAAAAACACGTTAAATTGGCTTTATTTAATTCTGCTCAACGTCTGGAAGAGTTCTGCTTAAAGAGAGACACAAGCGTATTTACATCTACCGGAAGAAAACTCACACTTCAGCTGCTACCGGCTTTTCTGTCATCTCGGTTTGTCGTTACGCATTCATACAAACTGGGGGACAGCGGTCCAAACCCAGACTCCTGAACCAAATGCGCGAAGGACAGACGCTCAGAACACGATATAACAAACCAAACGGGATTCGCGCTTCTGTCTGGATGTTTTGCACCACCAGCCGCAGCCCTGAGCACAGAGGACAGGAGCAGCCCGCCTGGACCTTCGCGTGGTCGCACGGATCCTGATGTGCGGTGAGTTGTGTAAAGTTCTAGGCTACATGCTGCTGTTTTACGAGTTCATGATGATAACTTGGGATGAGGACGGCCCGCGGTGTTAACGGGGAACCTCGGTGCCTTTTGCAATTACATAGGCACCGGGGAACAGAGGTAGGGGGAACATCAGGCTGACCCTGACACAAACAGGCGCTGAACAACCAGAATTATTTTTTAAGAGGAATAAACGTTTACATGATCGCAGGATAAATTAATTTGGCTTTAAAATCGGAATAAACCCCCCACTTAATTCGGATTTAAATTTAATTCCGAATAAGTTTAATTCCGAATAATCATTAGGACTTAATGGTGAGGAGAAAAATCAGTTTGTCGACTGGACAAAAGTTAGTTTGGTTGAAGATGTTTCGCGTCTCATCCAAGCTGCTTCTTCAGTTCAGTTCAGTTCAGTTAACTTTTGTACAGTCGACATTCTGATTTTTCTCCTCCCCATAGATTCTACCTGACGACTGAGGGATTCTTCACACATTAGGAATTAAGTGTTTACATTGTCTTTTTAAAGCAGAATTATTTTTTATTCCAAACTAAATTATTTTTAATTGGAATTAAAGCTCTCATGTAAACGGGGCGAGTGTAACATAAAGCAGTTTGTCGTCTTGTTGTTTTGGCATGAGCCGCATACCTAATAAACAGTAATGAATATTTAGATGAACTATCTGAATGAATTATTCTGGTTTCTGAATTATCTGGATTTAGAGGAATTATCTGAATTATTTATTATACTGTCGTCCAGTGAGTCGTCACCGTTGCGCCCGGCGTCAAACCCGCTGTCGATGAGTGTTCAGACTGCAGTCGTATTGGACACACATATTGGACACACATGATATTTATGACCATAAATGAATGAGGCCTGGAATGGATATGAAACAAATTGTTACTGAGCTGTTCACACTGACATGAACAAATCAGATACGTGTCACATATGGGTTAAAAAATCAGATTTGGCCTGCAGTGTGAATATAGCCTTGAGTGCTCCAGCCTGAGAGGGTGAGAAGCTCAGACTGCTCTCACACCTTCTATTCCAGCTGTTTATGTGTGAAAGGTTTGAAGGTCTGGTGACACCTGGTGGCAGAAAACTGCAGGTGCGCACTGTTGTGTGAATATAAAGGGGAAGACAATCCAAGATTACATGGACCTGCTGAAAACTGTGTGTAAGGAGAACAGAGATGATTGGAGTAAAAGACAATAGCCTATGGACTGCCTAAGAATGGAAGTAACTAAACTATTTTTGTCCATGATAAATAATTCAATTGTATGTATTGTTTCATACATCAATGTGAATGAAAAGGAGCAGAAGGAAATATAAACTTGTAATATCTGCCTCCTTAACATGTGAAGTGTAAAATGTGTAAAATTGTCACATGACCAGACAGTTAATAAAAGTTACAGCGTGAGAAGATAATGTGTCGGAAAAACAAAAAAAAAACAAAACAAAAAAAAACATTATAAAGTTCAGAAGACAAAGTGAGTCATTCATAAATCTATTGTGTTCTGATATGATTGGATGTCTTTCCATCAATAAAACGGGCCCAAAAACTTGAAAAGTCAACATAGTGTGATTCCAGAAGTGAACATAGTCTGATCTTTGAGTGTTCAAGCCACTTTACTATGCTGCCAGAGGAGAAAGTGGTGAGGAGGTCAGTCAGAAGGTATGAAGGTCAGTAGACACCGGTTAGACAGCAACATGCCACAGTTTAGATAAAGTTTAGATGGTGCCAATGATGTGCCAAGGGAAGATCATGGTGTAAATATAGAAAGCTTTTGTGTGTCAATGTTAAACTGACATGTACATGGAAGATAAATTACTTAAATGTCTGAACACAAATGATGTTGGGTTCGCTCCTCTGTCCTGAATCATGGCCCATCTTATTATTGTGTTACCGCTCTTAAATTTTCTCACCTTTTTCCTCAGCTTATTTGACTTTAAAGCCAAATTTTATCCTGGAGGAGTAGATCTTCTCCTTTTATCAAACCACTAATTTGATCTAATCACTAATTTAGAATCTATTGCACTTTAAAGAAAGAAATCCAAATGGACCGGCCCAACTGTGGCTCAATAAAAACACATATAAGACAAAAAGAAAAAGCAGACAAAATGAACAAAATGAGAGAAAAAGAGAGAGAGAAAGCAATGTTTTCTACCTTTCATGGAAAGAAAGTTTAAAAAATGATTAACAAGCAGTCAAAGAAGCAAGGACCATACTTTATTCAGGCACACTTAGTAAAAACAAATCAAATCCAATAATTTTATTTCAGGTTTTAGACTCAATCACCAATTGCAGCCACTGAATTGTGTGCACTGTTTTTAAATCATTTTACTGGGAAGGTATCGAATATGAGGAACCAAATATCTGTCCCTAGCCAAGTCATTTGTGTAAATAGAGAAGCTCTGGATTTAAATTGTGTCACAGTTTTATTTCATTTATCCCTTTCTTCCTGAGCTGATGTTTTATTAAGGCCTTGTCCCGTCCCATTTTAAATTTGTTGTTGTCTTGCATCATCTGCATCATCATTTGAATCAATGACATTCTTCTTTTATAGACTGGCCTTCCTTTAACTGCTTTCAACTATATAAATAAATAAATAATTAAATAAATGTATAAATACTTGTATATACTGTGTTTAATTGAATAGTTTGATCCTATTTTTAACCATTCTGTTTATTGATCTCTGACTGTCTCATTGTCTCATTCTCTATGCCTCTTATGCTAATTTCATGCTTTTTGTGTAGTTCTCCCTGTACAGCACTTTGTGAACATTTTTAAAAGGACTTTAAAAAGTTTTTTTTTTATTCCCAACAGATTTTGGGTTCCCACGTACCACCACATTGGCTGAGTTTACAGCCACACTGGTCGCTGTGCCAGTGGAAGCATCTGTAAAAGCCTTGTGAACAGATTTGTCTGGAAGAAGTTCTGTTGGTAGAGTATTTGGTTTGGCCTGAACCATTAGTTCAGCTTCAACAGTTGCTTTGTTCTTAGTCTTCTTTTCCCTGTAAAAATAGGAAAAAGAGTGAGTGTGCTGTACAACTGCAGTAAATACTATATGTTACTATGATTTCAAATGTGAGACTCACTTGAATCTTTTAATCCGACAAGCGCCAAACCATGAATATTTTCTGAAAATGAGACGACACTACAAGGACAAAAGTTTTATAAGTAAAAATAAATATACCTATGACCATAAACATTATATTGGGACAAATTACACTTACAGTTTGTAAGCATCTCTGTTCAAGATCTTTGAATTGTTTACTGTTTTTGTCTTCAAGTTCAGGCACAAACGGTTCATCTAATCCAACACTGATAGTGTACGCCAGGTCATCTGAAGTTGCACTTGGTGCTGTTGTAGTTTGAGCTGTTGATGTTGTGACAGTTGAGTGTGGCCTTTCTGTAAATGGTATAATATACACATTTGTATAAAAATGAATTGCAATATGAAGTATCTTTCACATGTCACGATAAACTATGATGAACTATGATGATACATTTTCTACAATTTTATTATTAAAAAAACAACAGAATTGTGTTCTTCACGTACCCACAACTGTGGCTGAGTTTACAGACACACTGGTTTCTCTGCTGGTGGAAGTGTCTGTAAGAGCCTTCCAAACATATTCAACTGGAGGAAGTTCTCTTGGTAGATAATTTGGTTTGGCCTGAACGACTAGTTCAACTTCCACAGTACTTGCTTTGTTCTTTGGCTTCTTTTCCCTGTTAAATTAGAAAAAGAAGAAGATAAGAGTGCACTGTCCAACTGCAGTAAATGCTGTATGTCACTATGATTTCATTTGTGAGACTCACTTGAATTTTTTAACCCGACAAACATTAAACCATGAATATTTTCTGAAATTGCGATGACACTACAAGGACAAAAGTTTCATAAGAATAAATATACATATATATTTACACACACACACACATACACTGCTCAATAAAATTGAAAAAATACTTTGAA
The DNA here is from genome assembly GCF_026225935.1 of Boleophthalmus pectinirostris. Lineage (NCBI taxonomy): Eukaryota > Metazoa > Chordata > Actinopteri > Gobiiformes > Gobiidae > Boleophthalmus > Boleophthalmus pectinirostris. The sequence goes on along the minus strand of NW_026571299.1, from coordinate 2,403,221 downwards.
AACACATCAGATCTTAATGTGAAAAAAGCACAGTCACCCTCATGAAGTCAGCACTAGTGGAAAACCAGCCAAGGAAAGACCGAGAGGGAGAAATTTGAAATGACCTCCACTTACAAAACCAGTCCTGTTTTAGGGGTTGTGTCATTGTTGCCGCTCTAGTGCATCTGTTGTTCATTTCCATTAAAAGAGGTGGAATACTTTTATTTCTAAGACACGGCCCTCTCCATATTTGTATATATATCCAACAGATTTTTTTTTTCACATTGAGATCTGGTGTGTTTTAAAAGTGTTCTTTTATTTTTTGGGGCAGTATAATGGGACAAATCACACTTACAGTTTGTAAGCATCTCTGCTCAAGATCTTTGAATTGTTTACTGTGTTTGTCTTCAAGTTCAGGCACAAAAGGTTCATCTAATCCAACACTGATAGTGTACGCCAGGTCATCTGAAGTTGCCCTTGGTGCTGTTGTTGTTGTTGTGACAGTTGAGTGTGGCCTTTCTGTAAATAGTATAATATACACGTATATAAAAAACTAATTACAATTTGTAATATCTTTTACATGTCAGGATAATCACTATTAGAATCAGTTTTCTACAGATTTTGGTTGTGCACGTACCCACAACTGTGGCTGAGTTTACAGACACACTGGTTTCTCTGCTGGTGGAAGTGTCTTTAAGAACCTTGCAAACAAAATCGTCTGGAGGAAGTTCTGTTGGTAGATAATTTGGTTTGGGCTGAACGACTAGTTCTACTTCCACAGTACTTGCTTTGTTCTTTGGCTTCTTTTCCCTGTAATAAAGAAGGGGATAAGAGTGTACTGTGTAACTGCAATAAAGGTTATTAGTCACTATGATTTAATTTGTGAGACTCACTTGAATTTTTTAACCCGACAAACGTTAAACCATGAAAATTTTCTGAAATTGAGACGACACTACAAGGACAAAAGTTTTATAAGTATCAATAAATATACATTTGACCATAAATTATATATTTTGGGACAAATTACACTTACAGTTTGTAAGCATCTCTGCTCAAGATCTTTGAATTGTTTACTGTTTTTGTCTTCAAGTTCAGGCACAAAAGGTTCATCTAATCCAACATTGATAGTGTACGCCAGGTCATCTGAAGTTGCACTTGGTGCTGATGTTTTAGTTTGAGAAGTTGATGTTGCGGCAGTAGAGGGTGGGATTCCTGTAAAGAGTACAAAATATAGATATATAAAACTGATTGCAGTTTGTATGATCTTTACATGTCAGTGTAAACACTGAACTTTTAGAATAAATTTTTTTCAATATTATTACAATAATAACAAATGTTGGCTCTTCACGTACCCACAACTGTGGCTGAGTTTACAGACACACTGGTTTCTCTGCTGGTGGAAGTGTCTGTAAGAGCCTTCCAAACATATTCAACTGGAGGAAGTTCTCTTGGTAGATAATTTGGTTTGGCCTGAACGACTAGTTCAACTTCCACAGTACTTGCTTTGTTCTTTAGCTTCTTTTCCCTGTTAAATTAGAAAAAGAAGAAGATAAGAGTGCACTGTCCAACTGCAGTAAATGCTGTATGTCACTATGATTTCGTTTGTGAGACTCACTTGAATTTTTTAACCCGACAAACATTAAACCATGAATATTTTCTGAAATTGAGACGACACTACAAGGACAAAAGTTTCATAAGTAAGAATAAATATACATATATATTTACACACACACACATACATTGCTCAATAAAATTAAAGAAATACTTTGAAAACCCATCAGATCTTAATGTGAAAAAATGGCTTGTTATCTATACAAGTACGGACAGAGCAATGTCTTAGGAACAAGAGGATGTCCCCTCTTTTAATGGAAAGTCAAATTCAAATTAAGACAGTGCTCAACCTGTCCCTCTGCACAAAGGAGCAGATATGGGTCCTGCTGATGGATTGAGGACCTTCTGCGGCCCTGTCCAGCTCTCCTAGAGTAACGGCCTGTCTCCTGAAATCTCCTCCGTGCTTTGGAGATTGTGCTGGGACACATTGCAACGACATGTCTGGATGTGCCATCCTGGATGGACAATCTGTGTAACTTCTGTGGGTTAAAAAATGACTTCATACTCCCAGTAGTAATAATCAGTCAAGCAAAAGCAGCACTAGTGGAAAACCAGCCAAAAAAATTAAAAATAGAAGAGGGAGAAATTTGAAATGAATTACAAATGACACAAAACCAGTCCTGTTTTAGGGGTTGTTCATTTCCAAGAGGTGGTATACTTTTATTTCTAAGACAAGGCCCTCTCCATATTTGTGTGTATATATATATATATATATATATATATATATATATATATATATATATATATATATATATATATATATATATATATATATTTCTCACATTAAGATCTGATGTGTTTTAAAAGTGTTCTTTTATTTTTTGGGGCAGTATATTGGGACAAATTACACTTACAGTTTGTAAGCATCTCTGCTCAAGATCTTTGAATTGTTTACTGTTTTTGTCTTCAAGTGCAGGCACAAACGGTTCATCTAATCCAACACTGATAGTGTACGCCAGGTCATCTGAAGTTGCACTTGGTGCTGTTGTAGTTTGAGCTGTTGATGTTGTGACAGTTGAGTGTGGCCTTTCTGTAAATGGTATAATATACACATTTGTATAAAAATGAATTGCAATATGAAGTATCTTTCACATGTCACGATAAACACTGAACTATTAGAATACATTTTCTACAATATTATTGTTACAAAAAAATAACAGAATTGTTCTTCACGTACCCACAACTGTGGCTGAGTTTACAGACACACTGGTTTCTCTGCTGGTGGAAGTGTCTTTAAGAACCTTGCAAACAAAATCGTCTGGAGGAAGTTCTGTTGGTAGATAATTTGGTTTGGCCTGAACGACTAGTTCTACTTCCACAGTACTTGCTTTGTTCTTTGGCTTCTTTTCCCTGTAATAAAGAAGGGGATAAGAGTGTACTGTGTAACTGCAATACATTTTATTAGTCACTATGATTTACATTTGTGAGACTCACTTGAATTTTTTAACCCGACAAATGTTAAACCATGAAAATTTTCTGAAATTGAGACGACACTACAAAGACAAAAGTTTTATAAGTATCAATAAATATACATTTGACCATAAATTATATATTTTGGGACAAATTACACTTACATTTTGTAAGCATCTCTGCTCAAGATCTTTGAATTGTTTACTGTTTTTGTCTTCAAGTTCAGGCACAAACGGTTCATCTAATCCAGCACTGATAGTGTACGCCAGGTCATCTGAAGTTGCACTTGGTGCTGTTGTAGTTTGAGCTGTTGATGTTTTGACTGTTGGATGTGGCCTTTCTGTAAATAGTAGCACATGGATATTTTGAAATTAAAATTTCCCATTAAAATTTGAGCTAATACTCTAATACACACACACGCACGCGCGCACACACACACACACACACACACACACACACACACACACACACACTGTGTGTATATATTGAGGACATTCTATGGCCCTGTCCAGTTCTCGTACAGTAACTGTTTCTCTCCTGAAATCTTGCAACAGCATGTTCAGATGTGCCATTCTGGAGAAGTTGGACAATCTGCAACTTCTGTAGGGTTAAATAATGACCTCATACAGCCAGTAGTAATAATCACTCTAGCAGCAGCACTAGTGGAAAAGCAGCCAACCCCCCCCAAAAAAAAAAAAACAAGAGGGAGAATATGATCTCCACTTACAAAACCTTTTACATGTCAGGATAATCACTATTAGAATCAATTTTCTACAGATTTTGGTTGTGCACGTACCCACAACTGTGGCTGAGTTTACAGACACACTGGTTTCTCTGCTGGTGGAAGTGTCTTTAAGAACCTTGCAAACAAAATCGTCTGGAGGAAGTTCTGTTGGTAGATAATTTGGTTTGGGCTGAACGACTAGTTCTACTTCCACAGTACTTGCTTTGTTCTTTGGCTTCTTTTCCCTGTAATAAAGAAGGGGATAAGAGTGTACTGTGTAACTGCAATACATTTTATTAGTCACTATGATTTAATTTGTGAGACTCACTTGAATTTTTTAACCCGACAAACGTTAAACCATGAAAATTTTCTGAAATTGAGACGACACTACAAGGACAAAAGTTTTATAAGTATCAATAAATATACATTTGACCATAAATTATATATTTTGGGACAAATTACACTTACAGTTTGTAAACATCTCTGCTCAAGATCTTTGAATTGTTTACTGTTTTTGTCTTCAAGTGCAGGCACAAACGGTTCATCTAATCCAACACTGATAGTGTACGCCAGGTCATCTGAAGTTGCACTTGGTGCTGTTGTAGTTTGAGCTGTTGATGTTGTGACAGTTGAGTGTGGCCTTTCTGTAAATGGTACAATATACACATTTGTATAAAAATGAATTGCAATATGAAGTATCTTTCACATGTCACGATAAACACTGAACTATTAGAATACATTTTCTACAATATTATTGTTACAAAAAAATAACAGAATTGTTCTTCACGTACCCACAACTGTGGCTGAGTTTACAGACACACTGGTTTCTCTGCTGGTGGAAGTGTCTTTAAGAACCTTGCAAACAAAATCGTCTGGAGGAAGTTCTGTTGGTAGATAATTTGGTTTGGCCTGAACGACTAGTTCTACTTCCACAGTACTTGCTTTGTTCTTTGGCTTCTTTTCCCTGTAATAAAGAAGGGAATAAGAGTGTACTGTGTAACTGCAATAAAGGTTATTAGTCACTATGATTTCATTTGTGAGACTCACTTGAATTTTTTAACCCGACAAATGTTAAACCATGAAAATTTTCTGAAATTGAGATGACACTACAAAGACAAAAGTTTCATAAGTATCAATAAATATACATTTGACCATAAATTATATATTTTGGGACAAATTACACTTACAGTTTGTAAACATCTCTGCTCAAGATCTTTGAATTGTTTACTGTTTTTATCTTCAAGTTCAGGCACAAACGGTTCATCTAATCCAGCACTGATAGTGTACGCCAGGTCATCTGAAGTTGCACTTGGTGCTGATGTTTTAGTTTGAGCTGTTGATGTTTTGACTGTTGGATGTGGCCTTTCTGTAAATAGTAGCACATGGATATTTTGAAATTAAAATTTCCCATTAAAATTTGAGCTAATACTCTAATACACACGCACGCGCGCGCACACACACACACACACACACACACACACACACACACACTGTGTGTATATATTGAGGACATTCTATGGCCCTGTCCAGTTCTCGTACAGTAACTGTTTCTCTCCTGAAATCTTGCAACAGCATGTTCAGATGTGCCATTCTGGAGAAGTTGGACAATCTGCAACTTCTGTAGGGTTAAATAATGACCTCATACAGCCAGTAGTAATAATCACTCTAGCAGCAGCACTAGTGGAAAAGCAGCCAACCCCCCCCCCCCCAAAAAAAAAAAAAAAAAAAACAAGAGGGAGAATATGATCTCCACTTACAAAACCAGTCCTGTTTTAGGGGTAGTGTTATTGTTGCTGCTATAATGCACCTCTTGCTCATTTCCATTAAAAGAGGTGACATCCTTTTGTTCCTGAGACATTTCCCTCAGGTTATTTTTTACATTATTAGTCCATTATACATTATACATGATATAAATGAACAACAGATTTTGGTTCTGCACATACCCATAGTTGTGTCTGAACATGTAAGCCACACTGGTTTCTCTGCTGGTGGAAGTATCTGTAAGAGCCTTACAAACAAAATCAACTGGAGGAAGTTCTGGCCGTGGAATATTTGGTTTGACTTGAATCACTAGTTCAGCTTCAATGGCACTTGGTTTGTTCTTTGACTTCTTTTCCCTACAAAAACAAAAACAAAACAAAAAAAAGGAGGGGGGATATTAGTGTATTACACAACTAAAAAGGTGCTATGCCACTGATTTAATTTCATGAAACTTACTTGATTTTTTTAACCCGGCAAGTGCAAAACCATGAATATTTTTTGAAAATGACATGACTCTACAAGGACAAAAGTTTCATAAGTAAAAATGAATGTCCATATGACCGTTTAGATTGGGACAAATCACACTTACAGTTTGTTTAAATCTCTGTTCAAGATCTTTGAATTGTTTACTGTTTTTGTCTTCAAGTTCAGGCACAAAAGGTTCGTCTAATCCAATACTGATAGTGTACGCCAGGTCATCTGAAGTTGCACACGGTGCTGCTGTTGTTGTAGTTTGAGAAGTTGATGTTGTTGAGACAGTTGTGTGTGGCCTTTCTGTAAATAGCACAATATAACAGAATTGTAAATGAAATGATCTTTTACAAGTCAGTGAAGACACTGAAGTTTTAGCCTCAGTTTGATATAATATTATTATAAAAAAAAAAAAAAAAAAAAGAACTAAAGATTATGGTTTTCCACGTACCCACTACTGTGGCTGAACATGTAGCCACACTGGTTTCTCTGCTGGTGGAAGTATCTGTAAGAGCCTTACAAACAAAATCAACTGGAGGAAGTTCTGGCCGTGGAATATTTGGTTTGACTTGAATCACTAGTTCAGCTTCAATGGCACTTGGTTTGTTCTTTGACTTCTTTTCCCTACAAAAAAAAGGGGGGGGGGATAAGAAGTGTACTGCACTGCTATAAAGGCAATATTTCACTAGGATTTGATTTATGAAACTTACTTGATTTTTTTCACCCGGCAAGTGCAAAACCATGAATATTTTTTGAAAATGACATGACTCTACGAGAACAAAAGTTTCATAAGTAAAAATGAATGTCCATATGACCGTATATATTGGGACAAATCACACTTACAGTTTGTTTAAATCTCTGTTCAAGATCTTTGAATTGTTTACTGTTTTTATCTTCAAGTTCAGGCACAAAAGGTTCATCTAATCCAATACTGATAGTGTACGCCAGGTCATCTGAAGTTGCACACGGTGCTGTTGTTGTTGTAGTTTGAGAAGTTGATGTTGTTGAGACAGTTGTGTGTGGCCTTTCTGTAAATAGCACAATATAACAGAATTGTAAATTAAATTATCCTTTTACAAGTCACTGTAGACACTGAATTTTTAGCCTCAGTTTGATATAATATTATTCTTAAAAAAACTAAAGATTTTTTTTTCTCCACGTACCCTACAACTGTGTCTGAACATGTAACCACACTGGTTTCTCTGCTGGTGGAAGTATCTGTAAGAGCCTTACAAACAAAATCAACTGGAGGAAGTTCTGGCCGTGGAATATTTGGTTTGACTTGAATCACTAGTTCAGCTTCAATGGCACTTGGTTTGTTCTTTGACTTCTTTTCCCTACAAAAACAAAAACAAAACAAAAAAAAGGAGGGGGGATATTAGTGTATTACACAACTAAAAAGGTACTATGCCACTGATTTAATTTCATGAAACTTACTTGATTTTTTTCACCCGGCAAGTGCAAAACCATGAATATTTTTTGAAAATGACATGACTCTACAAGGACAAAAGTTTCATAAGTAAAAATGAATGTCCATATGACCGTTTAGATTGGGACAAATCACACTTACAGTTTGTTTAAATCTCTGTTCAAGATCTTTGAATTGTTTACTGTTTTTGTCTTCAAGTTCAGGCACAAAAGGTTCATCTAATCCAATACTGATAGTGTACGCCAGGTCATCTGAAGTTGCACACGGTGCTGCTGTTGTTGTAGTTTGAGAAGTTGATGTTGTTGAGACAGTTGTGTGTGGCCTTTCTGTAAATAGCACAATATAACAGAATTGTAAATTAAATGATCTTTTACAGGTCAGTGTGGACATTGAATTTTTTGACTAAATTTGATATAATATTATTCTTAAAAAAACCCTAAAGGTTTAGATTTTCTACGTACCTACAACTGTGGCTGAACATGTAACCACACTGTTTTCTCTGCTGGTGGAAGTATCTGTAAGAGCCTTGCAAACAAAATAAACTGGAGGAAGTTCTGGCCGTGGAATATTTGGTTTGACTTGAATCACTAGTTCTGCTTCAATAGTACAAGGTTTGTTCTTTGGCTTCTTTTCCCTGTAAAAAACAGGGGAGGAAGAAAATAAGAGTGTACTGCACAGTTATAAAGGTAATATTTAATTATGATTTGATTTATGAAACTCACTTGATTTTTTTAACCCGGCAAGTGCAAAACCATGAATATTTTTTGAAAATATTATGACACTAAGAGGACAAAAGTTATATATAAATAAGGATGAATGTCCATATGACTGTATATATTGGGACAAATCACACTTACAGTTTGTTTAAATCTCTGTTCAAGATCTTTGAATTGTTTACTGTTTTTGTCTTCAAGTTCAGGCACAAAAGGTTCGTCTAATCCAATACTGATAGTGTACGCCAGGTCATCTGAAGTTGCACACGGTGCTGCTGTTGTTGTAGTTTGAGAAGTTGATGTTGTTGAGACAGTTGTGTGTGGCCTTTCTGTAAATAATACAAAAAACAGAATTGTAAATTAAATTATCCTTTACAAGTCACTGTAGACATTGAATTTTTAGCCTCAGTTTGATACAATATTATTTAAAAAACACAAAAGATTATGGTTTTCCACGTACCTACAACTGTGGCTGAACATGTAACCACACTGGTTTTCTCTGCTGGTGGAAGTATCTGTAAGAGCCTTGCAAACAAAATCAACTGGAGGAAGTTCTGGCCGTGGAATATTTGGTTTGACTTGAATCATTAGTTCAGCTTCAATAGTACAAGGTTTGTTCTTTGGCTTCTTTTCCCTTAAAAAACGAGGGAGGAAGAGAAAAAGAGTGTACTGCACAGCTATAAAGGTAATATGTAAGTATGATTTAATTTATGAAACTTACTTGATTTTTTTAACCCGGCAAGTGCAAAACCATGAATATTTTTGGAAAATGACATGACACTACAAGGACAAAAAGTTATATATAAATAAGGATGAATTCACATATGACCACAAATATTGGGACAAATCACACTTACAGTTTGTTTAAATCTCTGTTCAAGATCTTTGTATTGTTTACTGTTTTTGTCTTCAAGTTCAGGCACAAAAGGTTCATCTAATCCAATACTGATAGTGTACGCCAGGTCATCTGAAGTTGCACACGGTGCTGTTGTTGTTGTAGTTTGAGAAGTTGATGTTGTTGAGACAGTTGTGTGTGGCCTTTCTGTAAATAGCACAATATAACAGAATTGTAAATTAAATGATCTTTTACAGGTCAGTGTGGACATTGAATATTTTGACTAAATTTGATATAATATTATTCTTAAAAAAACCCTAAAGGTTTAGATTTTCTACGTACCTACAACTGTGGCTGAACATGTAGCCACGCTGGTTTCTCTGCTGGTGGAAGTATCTGTAAGAGCCTTGCAAACAAAATCAACTGGAGGAAGTTCTGGCCGTGGAATATTTGGTTTGACTTGAATCACTAGTTCTGCTTCAATAGTACAAGGTTTGTTCTTTGGCTTCTTTTCCCTGTAAAAAAGAGGGGAGGAAGAAAATAAGAGTGTACTGCACAGTTATAAAGGTAATATTTAATTATGATTTGATTTATGAAACTCACTTGATTTTTTTAACCCGGCAAGTGCAAAACCATGAATATTTTTTGAAAATATTATGACACTAAGAGGACAAAAGTTATATATAAATAAGGATGAATGTCCATATGACTGTATATATTGGGACAAATCATACTTACAGTTTGTTTAAATCTCTGTTCAAGATCTTTGTATTGTTTACTGTTTTTGTCTTCAAGTTCAGGCACAAAAGGTTCGTCTAATCCAATACTGATAGTGTACGCCAGGTCATCTGAAGTTGCACACGGTGCTGCTGTTGTTGTAGTTTGAGAAGTTGATGTTGTTGAGACAGTTGTGTGTGGCCTTTCTGTAAATAGCACAATATAACAGAATTGTAAATTAAATGATCTTTTACAGGTCAGTGTGGACATTGAATTTTTTTTACTAAATTTGATATAATATTATTCTTAAAAAACCCCTAAAGGTTTAGATTTTCTACGTACCTACAACTGTGGCTGAACATGTAACCACACTGTTTTCTCTGCTGGTGGAAGTATCTGTAAGAGCCTTGCAAACAAAATAAACTGGAGGAAGTTCTGGCCGTGGAATATTTGGTTTGACTTGAATCACTAGTTCAGCTTCAATAGTACAAGGTTTGTTCTTTGGCTTCTTTTCCCTTAAAAAACGAGGGAGGAAGAGAAAAAGAGTGTACTGCACAGCTATAAAGGTAATATGTAAGTATGATTTAATTTATGAAACTTACTTGATTTTTTTAACCCGGCAAGTGCAAAACCATGAATATTTTTGGAAAATGACATGACACTACAAGGACAAAAAGTTATATATAAATAAGGATGAATTCACATATGACCACAAATATTGGGACAAATCACACTTACAGTTTGTTTAAATCTCTGTTCAAGATCTTTGAATTGTTTACTGTTTTTGTCTTCAAGTTCAGGCACAAAAGGTTCATCTAATCCAATACTGATAGTGTACGCCAGGTCATCTGAAGTTGCACACGGTGCTGTTGTTGTTGTAGTTTGAACAGCTGATGTTGCAACTGTTGAGTGTGGCCTTTCTGTAATAATAATAATAATAATAATAATAATAATAATAATAATAATAATAATATAAAAACTACCGATTTTGGTTCTCCACTTACCCATAATTATGGCTGTGCATGTAACCACACTGGTTTCTCTGCTGGTGGAAGTATCTGTAAGAGCCTTACAAACAAATTGAACTGGAGGAAGTTCTGGCCGTGGAATATTTGGTTTGACTAGAATCACTAGTTCAGCTACAACAGTACATGGTTTGTTCTTTGGCTTCTTTTGCCTGTTAAACAAAAAAAGAAAGAAAAAGGAAAAAAGAAGGGGATAAGAGTGTGCTGCACATCTGCAATAAAGTTTGTATATCACTTTGTTTTCATTTATGAGACTCACTTGAATTTTTTTACCCGGCAAATGCAAAACCATGAATATTTTTGGAAAATGACACGACACTGCAAAGACAAAAGTTACATATAAATAAGGATGAATTTACATATGACCACAAATATTGGGACAAATTACACTTACAATTTGTATATATCTCTGCTCAAGATCTTTGTATTGTTTACTGTTTTTGTTCTTAAGTTCGGGCACAAAAGGTTCATCTAATCCAATAATGACAATGTAAGCCAGGTCTGAAGATGAACAAGGTCCTGTTGTTGCTCCTGCTGCTGCTATTGTCGTTGTAGTTTGAACAGTTGTAGTTGTAGTTGTAACTGGAACCTTTGAAGTTGTTCTTGGTGTTGAGATGTTGCAAGCTTGAGTTGTAGTGGAGGCAGTTTTTGTAGTTGGGACAAATGGTGTAGATGAAGTGGGGCCAGCTGTAGTTGTGGTGGTTGGTACTTTTGATGTTGTTGTTGGGGCTGCAGTTGTAGTAGTTGGAGATGCAGTAGTAGTAGTAGTTGTTGTTGGGGCTGCAGTAGTAGTAGTTGTTGTTGGGGCTGCAGTTGTAGTAGTTGTTGTTGGGGCTGCAGTTGTAGTAGTTGTTGTTGGGGCTGCAGTTGTAGTAGTTGTTGATGCAGTAGTAGTAGTTGTAGATGCAGTCGTAGTAGTAGTAGTTGGCGCTGCAGTAGTAGTAGTAGTTGGGGCTGCAGTTGTAGTAGTAGTAGTTGGGGCTGCAGTAGTAGTAGTTGTTGATGCAGTAGTAGTAGTTGTTGGGGCTGCAATTGTAGTAGTTGGAGATGCAGTAGTAGTAGTAGTTGTTGTTGGGGCTGCAGTTGTAGTAGTTGTTGATGCAGTAGTAGTAGTTGTTGGGGCTGCAGTTGTAGTAGTAGTAGTTGGGGCTGTAGTAGTAGTAGTTGTGGTTGATGCAGTAGTAGTAGTTGGAGATGCAGTCGTAGTAGTAGTAGTTGGAGTAGTAGTAGTAGTAGTAGTTGCAGTAGTAGTAGTAGTAGTAAGTGGGTAGTAGTAGTAGTAGTAGTTGTAGTAGTAGTTAGTAGTAGTAGTAGTTGGCAGTAGTAGTAGTAGTGCAGTAGTAGTAGTAGTAGTAGTAGTAGTAGTTGTAGTAGTAGTAGTAGTAGTTAGTAGTAGCTGCAGTAGTAGTAGTAGTTAGTAGTAGTAGTAGTGCAGTTGTAGTAGTCAGTTGTAGTAGTAGTAGTTAGTAGTAGTAGTTAGTAGTAGTAGTAGTAGTAGTAGTGTAGTAGTAGTAGTTGTGCAGTAGTAGTTGTAGTAGTAGTAGTAGTAGTTGTAGTAGTAGTTGTGCAGTAGTTAGTAGTAGTAGTAGTAGTAGTAGTAGTAGTAGTAGTAGTAGTAGTAGTAGTAGTAGTAGTAGTAGTAGTAGTAGTAGTAGTTGGGCTGCAGTAGTAGTTGTAGTAGTTAGTAGTAGTAGTAGTAGTAGTAGTAGTAGTAGTTAGTAGTAGTAGTAGTAGTAGTAGTAGTAGTAGTAGTAGTTGTAGTATAGTAGTAGTAGTAGTAGTTGGCTGCAGTAGTAGTAGTAGTAGTAGTAGTAGTAGTAGTATGCAGTTGTAGTAGTAGTTGGGCTGTAGTAGTAGTAGTTGTTAGTAGTTGTAGTAGTAGCAGTAGTAGTAGTAGTTG
>NW_026571299.1:2369740-2390146 GCF_026225935.1 Boleophthalmus pectinirostris | reverse complement strand
TGTTCCACTCAAATGACGTTTCCCTGTGGACCCGAATCCACATATCCCTCACGGTGTCACGGTTACAAATGCCGGTCCGTTAGTGCACTTTCAGATGCTAATGCTGCGCTGACACCTGCCCAAACAAATGGCACTTTGGTGGAAACCTCAAACAGCCTGAAGGTCCGAGGTGTGAAAGCATCTGCAGAGTAACAAGTCTGCCCCCGTAAAAACAAGACCTACAGCAGCCGACGCAAACACTAAATCACAGGGGTGCAAAGATATCCAAGTCTCACGGTACGATATCATCACGGTATGAACCTCACGGTACGATATTTATTGCGATATCATGGGAAAGCTCACGATTAGGGATGCAACAATATCTAAATCTCTCAGTTTGATATTTTGTGGAGACTGACAAAATTATGAATATGTCTCTTTTTCATCTTAAAGTGCGTTGACAAGATTTAAAGAGCCCATCTCATGCAAAATAACTCTTTTCACATTATATCTTATGCGCAATTTGGGTTTTGGAACATCCATTACACAATAGTTATGAAATCTTACTGATTTCTTGGAGGCAGCAAAGCACCTTCTGCTACGTCAAATGTGTCATAGGTGTAGCTGCCGGGTCATCGTTTTAGCAGGATTTAGTTCGTTGTCACGTGGGAGGGTGGCAGAAATACGCTGCAATTTGTTTAAAAAAAAAGCCAAATCAATCTAAAAACCACTTGGTGACATATACAAGGCCCACACATCACTCTTAGAAGGTAAAAAGCTCTGAAAAGTTGATTTTAATCCAAAGAACTAAGACTTAAAAGTGCTAAGAACTGTTATTTCTTCTTGTAGTTTGCACTGAAATGGAGCAAAGGATCATGGTCTATGTAGTTCCCTCTCTCTTTTTTTAGCTATCGCTGCACCTTAACTCTTAATTTAAGCAAAGAGACTTGTAATTCGATGTTTTGTGATGGTCCACGATATTATTGTGAGAACATTTTCGATACGATATCACGATGTTTCGGTTATTGTTACATGTTGTTCCTACTAAATCATGGTCAAATTATGTCAAATTATAGCGAGGCTGGCGCAACTTAATGCTTCCGCTCAATTTCTTTTCTCTCCAGCGACTAGGTCAGGAATCAGAATACACAAGACGGTTCGCAAAAACCCCGGAAGTGCGAGTTCAGGCACCAGCCAATCAGTGAAGAGCCATATATTATGTGTTGAGCTCGAGGATTTAAAGCCAGAACAAAGAGAATGTTTGGTGAATTTTATCAATGGGAAAGACGTTATTGCTCTTCCTCCTACGGGATTTGGGAAAAGCTTAATATACAAGTAGCCTCTTTAGCGGCGCATTACATATATCACGACCAAATAACAGCGATTCGTTAAATAATAAAAGTACCCGCCTACTGTCGAGCGAACAAATTCTAAACACTGTGAGGTCAGACGGTTTCTATGAAGTGAAACCGACTGATGAATCATGCTAGTCAAATTAGAAGTTTTTTCACAAGCTACACTTTCACTGGAAAAAATTATATCAGGTATTTTTTTAAAATTACTTCAATTAAAGGTGCACTATATAACTTTCTGGATGCTTGTTTCTATGGAGATGTCATTGCTCTGCTTCGAATATTCCACAGTGTGACATTAAACAGCTCGACCTTACATTTATTCAATTACAGGTGGTTTTATAGCTCAAAAATAACTAGAAAATCAGGCATTCTGACTGTGAGCGGCATCGCCTCTCCACAGATCTGACCTGTAACTTGGTCTGGTTTGGTCTCCATGAAGCTAGAAAGGTTTAATGCCATACTGTGAAACACTCCAGACAAAAGAGTAACATCTTCAAGGAGAAATGCATTTAAGAATTTACACAGTGACCTTTAAGAGCATATTTCAGTAGGTTTGACTGACAAGTAAAATGATCTACCAATGGAACACTATATTTTCTTAAATCAAATAACGTAAGAGTCTTATTATTATTTCAAGTGCTGTTTCTTATTTCAAATGGAACACTGTGTTTTGTTCTATTTTAAGCACAAAAGGTCTCTTTCCTTTGGCAGATAATTTAACTTGCGAAGTGAAATCTCCTCAAATCAAGATAATATGTTTTTAATTCAAGACATTTTAACTTACATAGATAATATTAGCACAGTTTTGCGGTGTAAGAAGAGTCTGCTGTTGTTCTATGCGCCTGATAGGTTATCCCATTTTCACTGGTTGAGAATTAGGTCAAATTTCAGTATTTTTGGCAATAACATGTACTGTATTTTAACTCTTCTCTATGTTTAAAGGTCCTAAATTATGCAAAACTGACTCTTGTGAGCTTTAAGTTGTGTTATATTGTTGTTGTGTCATCAAAACATACCTGGAGTTGTCAGATGTTTAAGAGGTAGAGCACTTCACTGGGTCATAAAAAAGTTAAAAATAGCAGTACAAGGGTCAAACTTGTAATCTTAACAGAAAATTACCCTTACTGAAAAATGCAAAAGTGGGCAAGGTACAAACCCGAGGCACTCCACCTGAATATATTAAACGTTTTTTACTAGTTGAAGGGACGCCAACGCATCGTTATACCTGGAGATGTGTTTTGTTTCAGTCACACGTTTGAGTAATCTTTTATTATTAGTCTGTCTACATCCCCAAAGCTCAAAATGTTTTGCTCCAACTTGTGATGTTTAATTTTTATCTTTTATTGAGTAGAGATTGTCAGAAATCATCCAAATGAATCAAGCCAAGGTCTGTTTGAGAGAAGAACTCAGCCTAAATATGCAGGTTAAACATGTGTGAATGAAACAAAACACAACTTCAGGTCTGTTTGCGATGAAGAAACATTATAACATAGACCAGAAAATAGTGTAATTTGGGCCTTTTAACAGATTAAAGACAGCCACTTTCCTTTACGGTATATGTTATAAATTAACTCATAACAGGAAACTGGAAATTTTAAGTTCCAGTTAGGAAAGAACGTGGTATTAAATCGATTATAATTCTTCCCACTCCTTTTTGGACATGTGAACTTAGAGCTCTGTAGCCTTTGTGTAATATCTTTCATTTTGACTTCGCTTAGTCACATTTGAATACAGCGCTTTTCCAACTTCAGGACACTCAAAGCGTTTTACGTCAAAGAACCACTCACCCATTCACACACACATTCATACACCAGTGTACGCAGACAGTTGGATGCGAGGAGGTTTAAGTCTCTTGCACAAGAAGAACACAACTACAAACTTTAGCTTTGGGAGTGAGATTTAAACCGCCAACCTTCATTTCAGTGGATTAATCAGCATGAAATACATACATCAATCCTCCCCATCGCCTTCGCCTTTCACTATTTTTCAATTCCGTTGGGAAGGGAAACAGTTTGAACGGAGGTTTGCAGTCACACTGATCTGATTCCCTTTTGCATCTATGGAGTTCGCAAACACATTTCGCGAGCCGTTTTCCGCTGCTGGGACGTCCAACAACCGCACAATTAATGATGTCCTTATCCCAAAACTAAAACATGACAATATCAGAACCAGAAACAAAAGCGACATGGTTCAAAAGCCTTGAAAAGATCGGCTTTGTCCTGTCTCTCTCTGTCTCTCTCTCTGTCTGCCAGTCTGTCTCTATTTCTGTCTGTCTCTCTCTCTGTCTGTCGCTGTCTCTCTGTCTATCTGTCTCTCTCTCTGTCTGCCAGTCTGTCTCTATTTCTGTCTGTTGCTCTCTCTCTGTTTCTATTTCTCTCTGTCTCTCTCTTTGTCTGCCTGTCTGTCTCTCTCTCTGTCTCTATTTCTGTCTCTCTCTCTCTGTCTGCCTGTGATCAGTCCGAGTGCTCAAGGTCCTGCTCAGGAGTTTGATTTTCAACAGAACAGAGGAGTGACTAACTGAAACTGTTGGTTAATGCATAGCTGGCTTGTGATTGTAATTTTTACATGTGAGAGACTTGTTTAACCTCACAAAACAGTGTGACTAAATGTGTATAAATTCAGCTTGTTGTCATAAACATGTGTGAATGAAACACAAACCGAGGTCTGTTTGTGATGAGGAAACTACAGTCCCTGACAAAAGTCTTGTCGCTTATCCATTTTGTAGAAACAGAAGCTTATAACCTGACTTTAAATTAATCGATTGGTTTTAGAAATGTCTCATATGAAGCTAAAACCCTCCCAAATTATGCTCAATATACTAAAATAAATTTGCTTCACTGAAGAAAGATTGATCATTCAATGAACACAGAAAGGTCAGATTTTGGCAAGACAAAAGTCTTGTCGCCTTGTCATATGATGCTCCCAATCCTAGATTACAGCCTCACCTGTGATTAGTTACTGATTAATCAATTAGTGGGTGTGTATAAAAAGAAGCCCAGCACACCAGACCTTCACATCAACTGCAACTTGACCTCTGACAACATGCCTAAGATCCACCCTGAGACCAAAGTGTTAATTATCAAGAGGCTGAAGACCAGATCCACTGCTGAGGTGGTTGACACCTTCAATGTGTCTCAGCGTCAAGTACAAAGAATAAGAAAAAGATCTGAAATGACTAGAGATGTTTTGACAAGCCCAGGTCCGGCAGACCCCGCAAGACAACTGCTCGGGAGGACCGTTTGTTGATTCGAAAATCCAAGGCCCCTTTTCCACTGCAGCAGAGCTTCACCAGGCCTGGTCACCTCAAGTCCCTGTGTCAACCACAACAGTTTGTAGAATTCTGTCTCGAAATGGCCTCCATGATCGAATCAGTGCACAGAAACCAGCACTAAACAAAAGGCAATTAAAAAAAACGTGTGGCATTTGCCAAGGCCCACAGCCTGCTAAAAGGATGGACACTGGAAAAGTGGCAGAAGGTGGATTTCTCAGATGAATCCTCAGTTGATTTACATCACAGATGCCGCAAATATTGCAGGAGACCTACTGGAGCCACATGGATCCAAGATTCACCCAGAAAACAGTTAAGTTTGGTGGCGGAAAAATCATGGTCTGGGGTTACATCCAGTATGGGGAGTGTGCGAGACATTTGCAGGGTGGAAGACAATATCAATAGCCTAAAATATCAAGAAGTATTAGCTCCTCTTACATTCCCAACCATAAAAGGGGTAAAATTTTGCAGCAGGATGGTGCTCCATCACATACTTCTATCTCTACATCAAAGTTTCTCAAGGCGAAGAAGATCAAGGTGCTCCAGGACTGGCCAGCCCAGTCACCAGACATGAACATCACTGAGCATGTCTGGGGTAGAATGAAAGAGGAAGCATGGAAGGCAAAACCAAAGAATCTTGATGAACTCTGGGAGGCATGTAAGACGCTTTCTTTGCTATTCCTAATGACTTCATCAACAAATTGTATGAATCATTGTTGAACCGCATGGATGCGTCCTTCAAGCTCATGGAAGTCATACAAGATATTAAATCTGGATCTCACAGCACCACTACTTCATTCACTGATGTTATGCAACATATTTTTGTATTTGAAGTAAATTATTTGTTCAGTTTTCTGTAGGCGACAAGACTTTTGTCTTGCCAAAATCTGACCTTTCTGTGTTCATTAAATGATCAATCTTTCTTCAGTGAAGCAAATTTATTTTAGTATATTGAGCATAATTTGGGAGGGTTTTAGCTTTCATATGAGACATTTCTAAAACCAATCGATTAATTTAAAGTCAGGTTATAAGCTTTTGTTTCTACAAAATGGATAAGCGACAAGACTTTTGTCAGGGACTGTACATTCTAACATAGATGAGGAAATGGTGTGATATAGGTCATTCAAGGTTTTGTTTTCCTTTAAAATAAAGCTGTATTACACTGAGATGAGGAAGTGTAGCTGCAGTGTGTGTGAGTACTCCTGGGTGTGTGGCTGCTTTTCTTAATCAGATCAATGAGAGTTTGAGCAGAGGAGTATTTTAAGCTGATCCCTTCTCCGCTCCGGAAGGTTCCACTAAAAGGCTTAAGCTTGGTCAGCAGCCTCCACACCAGAGCCTGACTTGATGGTTTTCAGGTTGTAAAATGTGATGAAGTTATACTTCTTAATGATTCCTTCAATCAAAGCAAGTCATCCAGGTCCTGAAGCAACAAAGCAAAGCAAAACATGACACTACCACCACGTTTCACTTGGCATGATGTTCTTTTTATCAAATGCTCTGTTCATTTTACACCAGATGTAACGGGATGCACTCCTTCCAAAAAAAATTCAACTTTTGTTTCATCAGTTCACAGAATATTCTCCCAAAAGCTTTGGGGATCATCGAGATGTTTTTTTTGGCAAGTGAGACGAGTCTTTATCTTCTCTTTTGTCAGCAGTGGCTTTTGTCTTGGAACTTTGCCAGTCATGACATTTTTTGCCTAGTCTCTTTCTTTGAGCCATGAACACTGGCCTTTACTGAGACAAGTGAGGCCTGCAGTTGTTTAGATGTTGATGACCTCTTGGATCAGTCATTGCTTTGCTCTTGGGGTAATTTTTGTAGGCTGGAGATTCCTGGGAAAGTTCACCACTGTACCATGCTTTCTCCATTTGTAGAAAATAGCTCTCACCACAGTTCGCTCGAGTCCTAAAGATTTAGAAATGGCTTTGTAACATTTTCAATGACTTTTCTTCTTATCTGCTCCTGAATTTCTTTGGATCATGGCATGATGTCTTGGATTCAATATGGGCTGCTTCACCTTGTCAGACAGGTTCTATTTAAGTGATCTCTTGATTTGCATGAAGTCTGGGTGTGGCTATGAAATTGCACTCAGAAAAAAATAAAAACACCAGGATCATGCAGAGCGGGTTAATACAAACATTTTAAGACCAAAATGAGGAGCCTGAGAGATGGGCGATGCTTTTTCAGTATAAAATGAATTGGAGTCTATAGAGCCAGAGCGCACTCATGCTCATTTATATATACAGTCTATAAGTTCACATGCATCCTGCTTGGAGTCCAGTTTCATCCTGATGTCAGAGGTTCAAAATAATGCAGAAATGGACTGTAAAATAAACCACAAAAATGCAAAAATATCCCTTTATACAGTTATTAGAAAGACTGCACGGTTTCAAATTTCTTACCATTATAATTTTAGCTCTTTTTGCAGCCATTACATTTTTATTTTGTTTAAGTATGTGCTTTGATTTAAATAAAGTGGCTATACCTGTTTTTCCCCATGTATTTAAGCAGATATATTGTTTAAGCAGCTCTTCATCAAAATAAGTCCACTGTGTTCAGACTACTAACATGCTTGTTATTGCTTTGGTCTCTTAAAGTTGTGATAAGCACTTACAAACTCATTGAGGTGAATAATTAGGATGTTCTGAATGCATAAAGTAAGTGAGGAATAACTTTGGGCAACTGTTTAAGTCTGTTTTTCAGACAGTAAAAATCAGGTAGTGTCTTTAATATATTTTTAATACGCATAAAACAAAACAATAATTGCAGTATTTTCATTTTTATATAGCTCTCTCTTTGTAGACTGGTTGTAATGTAGTCCTGGTTTAGTTCTGATCTTGTTCACATGGTTTAGTTTGTGTTTTAGTTCAATATGTGTGTGTGTGTGTGTGTGTGCATATTATAAGAGTAAATGTGATCGCAGAAAAAAATCCGTTGAACTGTGACTAACTCTTTCTATAACTATGCTATTTATAGGTCAAGTTTTGTTTCGTTTGGCCCACATGCGGTTTGAGACAGTTCAGTCCAAATGAGTACCCTTGCATTTTGCGCTTAAACATCAGGAAGGCAGGAAGTCACAAGATGTTATTCAAATTCACGATTCTGAAGAAAACCAAAGGAGTTGTGTTTTGTTTCATTGTCACGTCTGAGTAACCCTTTATTATTAGTTTGTCTATACCCCCAAAGCTTAAAATGCTCTGTTCCACCTTATGACCAATAGTTCAGTAGAGACTGGCAATTCTAGACCCTAGTAAAGGTTTAAAGGAAGGAAGAAGAGTTTAAGAACACAGTGGAGCACTTCCTGTATTACCCCATGACATAACAAGGTGGAACAGAGTGTTTTCTGTTTGAAAGAAGGACACCTAAATATGCAGGATTTGTGTGTTAAACATGTGTGAATGAAACAAAATACAATTTCAGGTCTGTTTGTGATAGGGAAACATTAAAATTTAGACCAGAAAATAGTGTAATCCTGGCCCTTTAATATAAACCTCCCTATTAGAGATGGGCAGATTACTGAAACATAGAGAATATTGTGAATGTTTTTTTGAAAATATACTAGGAATGTAACAATAACTGAAATATCATGATATCTTATTGTCAGAGTAATAATATCATGGACCCTCTCAATATATCGAATTACAAGTGTCTTTGCTTAAATTAAAGCTTAAAAAAACGACAGAGGGAACTACATAGACCATGATCCTTTCCTCCATTTCAGTGTAGACTACATGAAGAAAATAACAATTCTAAGCACTTTTAAGTCTTAGTTCTTATGTCTTATTACGTCTTGTCAAAGCATTTTAAGAGGAAAAGGTAGCATATTCACAGTTTTGTTTGCCTCTACAAAATATTGCAATAAATATCGTACCGTGAGATGTATATCGTGAAAATATCGTACCGGGAGATTTGGATATTGTTACATCCCTAATCGTGAGCCTCCCCACCATATCGTGAGTTTTCCCACAATATCACAATAAATATTGTACCGTGAGGTTCATACCGTGACGATATCGTATCATGAGACTTGGATATCGTTACACCCCTAAAATATATAGTGTATGATGTTTGAATATTGCATTTTTTAATTAAAAATGCTGCACAGAAAGTTAATTAAAAACAAAAATGCATGTCTGGACACCGTTGCTATATGCCTGTCATATTAATACACATGGGAGCAACTGAAATGATTATTGTTAAAATGCAGATCAGGTTCAACATTTGTGAATTTACCTTTGGGATATTATGGTAAAGTAAAATGTAATCAGTTGATACTTTGGAGCTGATGTCATCAACATTCCCTGGGAGTGTGGAGCTAACTGGAACCACTGCTCTGTCTCAAACTGTTACTCAAGTTAGAATTAATCCTTTTTTATTTTTTTTATTTTAACACAATCTGACCATAAAGAACTGTGCTTCCTGTGCTGTTAAACAAGACTCTCACGAGAAAAAAAAAAGTCCAAACTGGGAGAGAAACTATAAAATCTTAAACATAATGGTCTTCAGTGTTTTAGTAAAATGACTAGTCTAACCTGTCAAAGGCACTTTAAAGGTTTCCACTCTAAGCACAGGAGGTCATGTAGCTTTGTGTAATATCATCACTTACTGTACTTACTGTAAACAATGGCAAGTGACACATTTAAAGCGCCTTTGACATGTTAGAATAATCTCTTAAATAAAACACACTTTACATTGTTATGTTTAAGAGTTTATAAAACATTTTACTTTTTCTCCCCAAGTTTGGCCATTTTGGTTGACATTTTACTTCCTGCTCTGAAATCATGACATCAAAGTAGTGAATTGTGCAGACAGAATTATTATCTGCCAAATTAAATGACCAGAAAACACTTTTATGTTGTTGAAATAATATTTAAAGGTGGAGGGTCTGTCAAATGCTTGTCTCCATGGAGATGTTATTGCTTTGTCTGGAATGTTTCACAATGTGGTATTAAACCTTTCTATCTTTATGGCGACCAAACCAGACCAAGTTACAGGTCAGATCTGTGGAGAGGCAACCCCGCTCACAGTCAGAATCCGTTTTTCTAGGTATTTTTGATCTATAAAACCACCTGTAATTGAGTAAATGTAAAGTAGAGCTGTTTAATGTCATACTGTGGAACATTCCAGGCAGAGCAATGACATATCCATAGAAACAAGCAGGTGGCGAACCCCTGAACCAAAAAGTTACATTATGCACTTATAAAGTATCAGAAAAAAATAGTTTCTTGTGGGTAAACTGGGCCAACCTCTCAAACAGAATTCTTTACTTCCTGTTTTTCAACTTTTCTTCTGAAACTGCTTCTTGATTTATGTAAAACTATAATTTATATAATACAGATACTATTCCACCAACTTGAGTAGAGCTTAGAGAATTGTCATACACACTGCTACTTGGCTCCACAAACTTGATAAATAAAGTTACATACTTTTATTTGGGGGAAAAAAAGCATCTATATAAGTAAAGAATGTCTGTGTTTTGTCCTCGTAGGTACGCCTGCAGCCTGGTGTATTACGGTTTGACGCTGGGTGCTGGAGAGACTTCAGGAAATCGCTTTGTCAATGTGGCTATGTACGGCCTTGTAGAGCTGCCCGCATACCCGCTCTGCATTTACTTCATCAACAAACACTGGTGAGAACTGAGAAGCACATGTACACTTAAAGGAACAGTGCGTCACGTTCTGAAGGTGGCACGTCAGCTGAACAATTCTATGGAAAAAGAAAATCATCATTTCAAGTAAACAAGTAACAAGTAAAGTAGTACAAATGTATAAATGAAAACAAAACTGTACAAACAAGGATATTTTTAGCTTTTTAATCCCCAGAAAGTATGCCTTAATGTGTAAAATCATTTTTATGTATTTACACCTTTATATTTTTTAGTCACCATTTAATTTAATACTTTCTAACTTTTTTCTTTTATTTACTTATTTATTTCTAATTATGTCATTTTTGGTCCTCCATTAAAAAAGTGACATTCTGTGCAATTTTTCAGTTGAATTATACTTAACATTGCAAAATGTGTATACATATAGATAGGTTAAAATGACTTGAATTTAGAATATTAATATTGATGTTTTTTAGATAATTTACTTTAAAGGTGCAATGTGTAACTTTTCTAGTGGAGGGCCAGTCAAATGCTTGTCTCCGTGGAGATGTTATTGCTTTGTCTGGAATGTTCCACTGTTATGACATTAAACAGATCTAGCTTACATTTATTCAATCACAGGTGGTTTTACAGCTCAGAAAGACAAACAAGTCACATACCACAAAAACAAGTATTCTGACTGTGAGCGGGGTCGCCTCTCCACAGATCTGACCTGTAACTTGGTCTGGTTTGGTCTAAATAAAGATAGAAAGCTTTAAAACTTTGACAGCGTGAAACATTCCAAACAAAGCAATAACATATCCTTAGAGAAAAGTGTTTAATGGACCCCCCACCAGAAAAGTTACACAACACATCCTTAAGTATTACGTTATTTGTTGATGTTTGTATTTACATTTTTCTGATACCTTTTAAAATATTTTAATGTGAAGTTTAATCTTGATTCAGGTCAGAATCATAGATACTGATAACTTTTGGGTTGATTTTGGTAATGTCAAAATTCTCCTCTTTTACTGAAATTACTTACTTCTTCCCCAAAGCTGTCACCATACTAAATGAGAACTGTTAATTTGCTTTATTTATTATTTATTCTTGCACTTGATGGAGCAGCTCTGGCTAATGACAATAAAGGCTATCTATATTCTATTCTATTCTATTCTTGAAAATGTATTGCCATCATTATTCTCACAGTTAAAAACATTAGGATTTTATTGTTATGTTGTTCCCTTATCAAAAAAAAGACCTGGAAGTTGTGTTTTGTTTCATTCACACATGTTTGAGTAACATTTTATTATTCGTCTGTCTACATCTCCAAAGCACAAAATGCTCTGTTCCACCTTGTGATGTCATGAAGCAGCAGTTTTCAAGTTAACAGCTTTTACCTTTAGCTCAGTACAGTATCCAAATGATTCTAGTGAAGGTTTATGGAGTTTAAAAACACACTGAAGCGCTTCCTGTTTTCCCACATGACATTACAAGGTGGAACAGAAGAGTGTTTTCTGAGAGAGAAAAACTCAGCCTAAATCTGCAGGGTTTGTGTGTGTTAAACATGTGTGAATGGAACCAAACACAACCCCAGGGCTGTTTTTAATGATGCAACCAATTCATAACAGATCAGAAAATAGTGTAATACAATGCAAGTTAAGTTTTGATTTTGTTTGTTTTGCCTCCATTTTTACAAACCACACCCCTATGGCCATTCCAGTTTTCATTTCTTTTCATTACAGCCATTTAATGTCAACGGATGAGTCTACAGATTGTGTGGATGGTGTAAAATTCCCTGTTGTAACCTGATCTTTGGGCAAATGGAGAGGAGTAACTGTTTATTCCATTACAGGGCTGGGAGGAGGAAGAGCATGGCTGGATTCTTGGGTCTGGCTGGTTCGGCCTGTCTGCTCACCATGTTTATCCCTCAAAACACAGGTCAGACCCACACAAAAATACAATAAAAATTCCAATATTACGCTTTTTTCTTATCCACACACCTTCACTAGAATCACTTTGATCATTTCAGTTCTGGAATTGTCAATCTCTACTGAAAAGTAAAAGGAGCTGTTAACTCGAAAACATCATAAGGTGGAACAGAGCATTTTGAGCTTTGGAGATGACTCTTGTGAACTTTTACCATGTTATAATGTTGTTACTTCATCAAAAACATACCCAGGGTTGTGTTTTGTTTCATTCCCACATCTTATATTATTAGTGTGTCTACATCTCCAAAGCTCAAAATGTTCCACCCTATGATGTCATATAGTATAGTATAATTTGATAAGTTTACAGCTCCTTTTACCTCTAGTTCAGCAGAGATTCGCAATTCCAGGGCTGAAATGATTCAAATGATTCTCGTGAAGGTGCATGGAGTTTAAAAACACAGTGGAGCACTTCTTGTGTCAATGCGGAACAAAGTGTTTTCTGTTTGGGAGAAGAACTTCGGTGTTCTGTGTGTGTTTTTATAATTTCTTCTTCATTAGATTTTTGTTTTCTTTGCAGACAAGAGACAAAAACTAAATAAAATGCAAATTACAGTACAAAATACACACAAAAATGTGACTTAAAATCAGAAAAGGAATGGAGTAAAAAGGCTGCGTTATTCCATTTCCTCAGATGCATTGTGCAGTCCACCCTCTCTGACCAACCTTCTGTGTTTGCACATTCTGAAAATTATCTAAACCTGAAAACATGTTGAGAATGTGGGGACGAGGTTGGCAGGGCAAGTATCTTCAGTTCTTCAGTATTATTTATTGGGGATGTCACTGATAATTCTCTCTCTCCAAAGGGCTCATATTACACTAGAGTTGTGCTTTGTTCCTTCACACATGTTGAACACCCAAACCTTGCATTTAGGCCAAGTTCTTCTCTCAGACTCCACCTTGTGATGTCATGTGGTAATATAGGGTGTGCTTCACTGTGGTTTTAAACTCCGCAGACCTTCTTCAGAATCGTTTGGGTCATTTCAGATCTGGAAATTCCAATCTCTACTTTACTAAAGGTGCTGAACTGAAGGAACTGAAAGGTACAACTACATGACATCACAGGGTGGAACAGAGCACTGCGAGCTCTGGGGATGTAGACAGACTAGTAATGCAGGGCTACTTAAACATGTGTGAAACAAAACACAACTTCAGGTCTGTTTTTGATGAGGACAACATTCTAACATGGCTTAAAGTTTACAGGACTGACTTTATTTCTTCTAGCTGAGAAAAAAACAACAAAACAGCTTTTACAAAAATGAAGAGCAGTGTTTTGTAAAAGCTGTGGAAAAAGAAGAGAGTGAAGGATATTGCGCCATGTTTACAAAGCCTTCTAACTTTACAAAATTTTTGGCGATCACAAAATATTTGCTTAACTGAATGTTTTTTCTGGTAGAGCAGTTAGGAGCACTGTTTTAGAATATTATTACTCTGATCATACAACAAAAAATTCTAAATCCCTCATGATTGTAAGTTATATATTTTCTTGAATTATTTCTTTTAGAATATTACTCTATGATCCAGTAACATATTTTCTTTTCTAGAGGTGTGATCTATTTGCTCTAACCTCTCTGTCACAATCCCTGACTTCCCCATTCACTCTCTCTCTCCCTGGTGCTTTCACATGTAGTAATGCCAACCCCATATATGCCCATATATGGAAGTTTAGAGGGTGTTTCTTCTTAAAAACATTTAAATTTGTATGTAAATGAGTGGTGGTGTTCGTAGCTTGATGTTGGTAAATTAGGCACAGCTCGCATTTAAATGTGCATTGTGTAACTTTGAGTCAACTTTTTGAGGTAGAGGGTCTGCCACCTGCTTGTCTCCATGGAGATGATATTACTTTGTCTGAAATGTTTCACGGTGTGGCAGTAAACTTTTCTGTTTTCCACTCATTCAATTATGGGTGTTTTTAGTGGCAACTTTTGCTTTTTTCCTTGGAGATAATAGACTCTGTTCACTCTTATGCCACAAACCAGAAATAATTCAGTGGTGACGGAGGTTGAAAGGGTGGGTGGCTCTCTTGTTGTACAGTGGTGTGACTTGGTGTAGCATGTGACAGCTGTACAGATGGTGAAGTAGGCTGACTTCTTGGCACAAAATGCCCTGATATTTTTGCCTGCTTTTTTCCATCTTTATCTCATTACTGTATCAGGGTAGCTGCGGGGTTTTAAAGTCTTAAAAAGGTCTTAAATTTCATGTTCTTAAATTAAGGCCTTAAAAAGTCTTATTTTTTCACTTAGGTCTTAAATTTCATTAGCCTATTTTTTGTATACTCAACCAGGTTGCTGTGCAATGTTAAATGGATTGAAGAAAAAACAACAACAACGTGAGCAATGAGTAAAAAATCAGTAGAGTGGAGGAAGATGTTAGATGGATCATGGGGAAGTGTAGATTTAATTCACAGTGACTCTTAGATTCTAGTAGTTGGTTGGTCATTATTTGAATTGGAACTGGTGTTTTTCGCCCGCAGAATGGGTGCGATGTTGGTTTAAATTTTCATTTAAGTGGTCTTAAAAAGTCTTTAAAAAGTCTTAAAATTGGGGTAGTCAAACCTGGGGATGTCCTGTGTATACTAGAGAAAACCACATGTAAATGCCAAACATGCAAACACATCGGCAGCAAATATAGTATCTTATAGTATCTTAAGAAACAAAATATATGGGCAAGCAGTTGGTAGGACACTTAGTTCAAATGCTTCAAAGTTTAGATGAACAATTATAATTAAATATTTTACCTTCATGTGTCCATCGCATGACGACCACAGGTATGTTATCCAGCCATCCGGATAATTAGCTTCTCTTCCGATAAAAATGATGATAGATGATAGATGGCGCCGTAACATATTTAACCAATAGATGCCGCTATTCAGCCTCATCACAGTGCGGCCTCATTGTCTATGCATGTGAGGATGCTGTGTTGTTTTTTTCCGGAGGGATGTAGTCAAGGTGGGGGCCCTAACTATAAAGCGCTATGGGAAACACTGCATTTGGAAACATGAAAACGTGATCAAACCCACTGAAGTAAATGTGATCAGTGGTAAAATGAAGACTGCAGACATATGTGCTGTTTGAAATCATCTTGAATTTGTCACCATCATCTCTTCTAATCGCTCGGAGTTGCGTGTCAGTGGGGAAATGATGAAAATTGAGGTATGGATTGGAATTATGGCTGGGTATCATTAAGAAGTTGCCGATACGATACATACCTCGATACACAGGCCACTATACTATACATATCTCGATACAGTGCACTTTCGATTCGATATGATATATTTCAAATCGATTCGATACAGTTCAATAAAAAAAGGCTAAATCATGGCTGTGATACTAAAAGTGTTTGTTAAACCACTTCTTGTGCAAAGTTCATATGAAACACAAACATTTAAATCCTCACAACAATGTCAAAATGTCAAATGTGTTGCATAAATGAGCTTCCTTTCTCTCCACAAGCAACAAAACTGTAGCTCTGTAACAAAATAATTTAGTAAAACACGTAAAAATACTCTTTGGTGATATATCGATACAGCAGCCCACGATATCGATACTGTATCATCACATTAAACGATACGATATATCGATATTCCGATATTTTTGCACACCCCTAGTTGTAATTGTTGATTAGGCGAACATAACAGAACGCTACGATGACATGGAGATGAAGAAAATTGGGACATTTTTCCTAGATTTTGTCAGACTTACTACCGCAAACAGAGCCTGCCAGAAATTGCCGTCGCATGTTTCCAAAAAATCTTTCTGGTTTGTGATGTAAGCGTGAATAGAGCCTATGAAGTTTAATGCCATACTGTGAAACATTCCAAGCAAAGCAATTACATCATCATGAAGGTATACAAGAAAAGTTACATATTGCACCTTTTAAGAAGAAATTTGAGTGCTTCAGAATGCTTTGTCAATCCAACGCAGAGTTCAGCTGCCAGAGAGTGACGGTTTTATCTAGTTAGAGACTTTGTTGGGTGAGAACTGTGGTGAAACAAAAGCTGTCTCTATTCCAGCGACTTATTGGGCGGGGATAAGGATTACTTAAAATGGGACTAAACGCCTAAACTCCGCCCACACAATCACATTGCAAACAGCTGTTAAACTGGGCAGTACCTGGAGGACTAAAGGGGAGAGTGAGGGGGAGGAGGGGCGGGGTCTGGAGGACTAAAGGGGAGAGTGAGATAGGGATGAGGGTCGGGGTCTGGAGGACTAAAGGGGAGAGTGAGGTAGGGATGAGGGGCGGGGTCTGGAGGACTAAAGGGGAGAGTGAGGTAGGGTTAAGGGGCGGGGTCTAGTGAACTAAAGGGGTGAGTGAGGGAGGAAGAGGGAGGACTAAAGGGGAGAGTGAGGGAGGTAGGAGGTGCGGGGACTGGAGGACTAAAGGGGAGAGTGAGGGGGAGGAAGAGGTCTGTAGGACTAAAGGGGAGCGTGAGGAAGGAGGAGGGGCAGGGTCTGGTGGACTAAAGGGGAGACAGGGAGGAGGAAAAGGAGCGGGGTCTAGTGGACTAAAGGGGAGAGAGGGAGGAAAAGGGACGGGGTCTGGAGGACTAAAGGGGAGAGTCAGGCAGGAAAAAGGGTGGGGTCTAGTGAACTAAAGGGGTGAGTGCAGGAGGAAGAGGGAGGACTAAAGGGGAGAGTGAAGGAGGTAGGAGGTGCGGGGACTAGAGAACTAAAGGGGAGAGTGAGGGGGGAGGAAGGGGTCTGTAGAACTAAAGGGGTGGGGTCTAGTGAACTAAAGGGGTGAGTGAGGGAGGAAGAGGGAGGACTAAAGGGGAGAGTGAGGGAGATAGGAGGTGCGGGGACTGGAGGACTAAAGGGGAGAGTGAGGGAGGTAGAAGGTGCAGGGACTGTAGGACTAAAGGGGAGAGTGAGGGGTGAGGAGGGGCAAGGTCTGGAGGACTTAAAAAGTGTAGAAAAATGACTAGAGAAAGTAGCTAATGCTATTAAAACACCATATACACAGTTTAGTAGTGCAAAGTTTTTAGTTCCAATTAAATTCAGAAACAGGACCTTTCATTTGTCACATTTTTCAGTCTATAACATATTCACATTGCACATTGTGTCCTTAGGCAAGACACCTCCCCCTTATACAGGCTCCAAAGGCATCTCTGTAGAACTCATAATATATATTGTGATGTATCTGTTCTAACTACATGTTTCTATTTTAGAGATGCTTTTGAACGTGACCTCTTTGGCGCTGTTGGGCAAACTCATGGTGAGCGCCGCCTTCAACATCACCTATGTGTACACGGCAGAGCTCTACCCAACAGTTATCAGGTAAACGGTTATTATTTTTAATCAGTGTAAAAAGTATTGCTTAAAACGTTGTGTTACTCATATATTTAAAAATGCATTGTGTAACTTTTCTGCAGGGGGTCCGCAACCTGTTTGTTCCATTGAGATGTAAATGCTTTGGTTTAAATTGTCCACAGTATGGCATTAAACTAATCTGTCTTGCATTTAGTCATCTACAGGTATCATTTATGGCTCACGATATCTTTAAAAACGTCCATTGTTACTGTGAGTGGGGTCGCTTCTCCACAGATCTAACCTGTAATTTGGCTTGCAAGTCTTCATGGATATACTTACATTTAAGGCAAGCAGGTGACGGACCCCCCAGCAGACAAATTACAGAGTGCATCTTTAAAGGCGTTGTACTTGGTTTTTACTGTGCTTTTACTGTTCAGCACTTTTATAATACATTCTTAGCATCCTAACTTTTCACTGGGATAAGTTTCTAAGCACTTTTCACAGTCCAGAATGGAGTTTTTACCATCACGGTAATGCTAGCAACAACTAGCATGCTAACTGCGCATCAGCCTTACTTCCTGCTTCCCTAACAATAAAAATGCATTATAATTACATACAGACAGCACACAGCGGTCTCATTTTAACCATAAGAGCTGCAACTTTTTACAACTGTACTGTCTCTAGTACTGTCTGGGATAGTCCATCAGTTGTTTCCAAGTGGTCCTCATATACCAAAGTCTCTGAATGGATAACACCATTTCTCCTTATTTTCTTATGGTTCTTCTAAAACCGTTTACAAGTTACAGCAAAACAATGCAAGTCCAAAAAATACAAGTTATTCTCAGTTGATTACAATTTTAGTTAGTTTTTAAATTAGGGATGGGCATGATTTGATAATTGATCATTAAGAATTTCATCGATTATGTTCATTTTTAATCGACAAACCGAATGTAAGTTGCTGTGCGTAGCCTAGGGTGACCAAATGTCCGTGTCCGGGGACAAACGGGGCTCCAGACATGTAGCAGAAGGAGCGAGCAGACACAAACAGTCGATCAGTCT
Organism: Boleophthalmus pectinirostris; assembly: GCF_026225935.1. Lineage (NCBI taxonomy): Eukaryota > Metazoa > Chordata > Actinopteri > Gobiiformes > Gobiidae > Boleophthalmus > Boleophthalmus pectinirostris. The sequence continues at coordinate 2,371,664 of NW_026571299.1, read as the reverse complement.
GCAACATGCCGAAGCGCAAANCTTCACATGCAACAGAAACAATTTTACAATATAAAAAATAACAGCAACCCCACCCCATTATTTCATGCATATTATACAACAATAAAACATAACATAAAGCTGCTAAAGGTTATAGTAAATATATAAATAGAGAGCTAAAAACAGATGGAGACTAAATAAAATATTAATTGTAATTTTAATTTAAAAGCAAATAGTTAATAATATAATAATAATAATAATAATAATAATAATAAAAAAACAAGTAAAAGTTTCAATTAAAAGCGAAATTAAAAAGATATGTTTTTGAGTTTACTTTTAAAATATAACCTCGCAGCGGACCTCAGATCCTCAGGTGACTGTTCCACAAACGGGGGCCGTAAAAGCTGAATGTCGCCTCACCGTGAGTTTTAGTTGGACTCTTGGACAGTTAAAAGACGAGACCTGAGGACCTGAGAGTCGAGAGGCCATATGATAAAAGCAGATCAGATAAATAAATAGGACTAAGACCATTAAGAGCTTTATAAACTAATAAATAACTTTAAAATCTATCCTTAGCATTAGTTGTGTTGTAAACATGTTGCAAATGACATGTGTCCAAATCCAGAGAGCCCAGCCCTCTGCTGCTCTGTGCTCTGCCTCTGCTCTAGCTCCACAGTGGAGCGTCTGTGGCTGAAGACACACACTGACTCCACTAATACTCAACTCTGACATTTAGACTCCTGACCTCATGTTTAATGTTGCTTGGTGCAGGTTTCAGCAGAAATGTGGACAGAAACACATCTGAGTATTTTGGCTGTAGATTCTCCAGGTATAAGAGGACAGACTATTGTCAGTCAGAGTACTGGTGCAGAAGACTCACACTGTAAATCTGCATAATCCTTGTTACTATGAATACATGAATCACACAATCAAGTGCCTTTGACAGCTTGGATTAGTCATTTTACTAAACCAACTTAAGATCATTAATGTTTTTTCTCGATTTTGCAATTTTACTTCCTGATTGGAAATTATGACATCACACAAGGGAATGCCACTGTAGAATGAGCCACTTATACTCCTTTAATGTACACAGAATTTATAAATTAATCAGCATGAGAAAAAATTTATTTCTTACATGCAAATTCTGCAGAATCTTTGGACAGAATTCTGCTTAGTGTGATGTCATCAGTGTGGACCTTTGTAAAGTAGAGCTCTATACTTTCTGTATCTGAAAATATTTTTCAGTTTTTACTCTCAAATTGCTTTTTGCTTGGTGTAAAAATAGAATTTATATTTACAGCAGGTATTATTGCACCAAAATGAATCAGAATTACTAACCTTTTAATGACTAATTAGTAACATGACTGACCTCCAGATGCTAAATAGATCGACTATATGATTTAAAGTGCTCTTTTTCCTATGCAAGTACAGACAGCACACAAACTAGAACAGTTTTAGAAACATATTTGGAATTAAAGCTGTATCATCTTTAAAGGTGCGCTGTGTCACCTGCTTGTTTCTATGAAGATGTCATTGCTGTGCCTGGAATGTTCCACAGTGTGACATTAAACAGCTCAGCCAAAATTACCTGGAAATACAGGCATTCTGACTGTGAGCGGGGTCAAGCAATAACATATCCACCAGAACCCTCTGTCAGAAAAGTTACACCATGCACCTTTAATAATATTTAATAACAAACTAAGGCACCAACTATAAAGAATGAACTGATGAAAAAGTAGAGCTGTGTTGTTTTTTTGTAATTTTTTTGTATTTAGCAAAGCAAAAGCATTTAATAGATAGATAAAGATAAGATGAAACATAAACATAATAATAATAATTATTATTATTATACAGCAGATAATACCACCAGAGTTCGAAGCTAAAAAAAGTGGATTAAAAAAAAATATATATATATATTATATATACTATCTATATAGTATTATGA
>NW_026571299.1:2242240-2364740 GCF_026225935.1 Boleophthalmus pectinirostris | reverse complement strand
GAGCTCATGACCAGAGGTGAGAGTAGGAACGAAGACTGACCGGTAAATCGAGAGCTTCGCCTTTCGACTCAGCTCCCTCGGATCCAGGAGGAGCAGTGTGGTTTTCGTCCTGGCCGTGGAACACTGGACCAGCTCTACACTCTCCATCGGTGCTCGAGGTTCATGGGAGTTTGCCCAACCAGTCCACATGTGCTTTGTGGACTTGGAGAAGGCATTCGACCGTGTCCCTCGTGGTGTCCTGTGGGGGGTGCTCTGGGAGTATGGGGTCCGGGGCCCTTTGCTAAGGGCTGTCCGGTCCCTGTATGACCGGAGCAGGAGCTGTGTTCGCATTGCCGGCAGTAAGTCAGACCTGTTCCCGGTGCATGTTGGACTCCGCCAGGGCTGCCCTTTGTCACCGGTTTTGTTCATTGTATTTATGGACAGAATTTCTAGGTGCAGTCAGGGGCCGGAGGGGGTCCGGTTTGGGGACCACAGGATTTCATCTCTGCTGTTTGCGGATGATGTTGTCCTGTTGGCTTCATCGAGCCAGGACCTGCAATGTGCACTGGGGCGGTTTGCAGCCGAGTGTGAAGCGGCTGGGATGAAGATCAGCTCTTCTAAGTCTGAGGCCATGGTTCTCGACCGGAAAAAGGTGTCTTGTCCTCTCCGGGTGGGTGGGGAGTCTTTGCCTCAAGTGGAGGAGTTCAAGTATCTCGGGGTCTTGTTCACGAGTGAGGGGAGGACGGAACACACTGACCCTGTAAATGTTAATATTTATACCTATTGGTTTATAAATACACTTAGTTGAGGGTTACAGTTATTCTGCAGGTTTGATGGGGTAAAATATGATTTATTGTATTTCTCTATCATTTTTGTCTTATATATTTTTTGAAATGTGTAAATTGTTTTAGAGCCTTTTAAAGTTTCAGCGACACTATTCCACAGATGAACACGTCTGATGGAGACGCAGCGACTTTTCAGGCTGTTCCTCAAATGAGTTTTCTGAAAGAGGCTCGATCCTCTCAGATTGTTCTCACTCTCTCTTGGTTTGAACATGTCTTGGATACACTGAGGGAGCAGATTATTGTTATGTGCCTTAAACATGACAACTGCAGTATTTAGATCAACGAGATCATGTAATTTTAATGTATTTAGTTTAATAAAGAGAGCATTTGTTGGGGCATAGTAATCAGCATTATTTATGATTCTAATAGCTTTCTTTTGCAGTAAGAAAATGGACTTGATGTTTGTTTTATATATTATATATTTATTATTTGTTTTATCATTAGAATAGTATTTTTACTGCTGTCTCACCGCACAAGATCAAACTGGAAAATGTCCAAAGTTTATTTTTTTAAAAAGGTTTCATTGTAAAAAATAAGAACATGATCGTCATTTCTTTTGACCTGTAGCTTAAACCCTGAACCTACTGTGCAACATTCCAGACAAAGCAACAGCATCTCCATGGAGACGAGCAGAAAAGTTACACAGAGCACCTTTAAAATGCATATCCATCAATCAAACTTTATTTGTATAGCATTTTTCAGAAAAATTGCAGATTAAAACAACAGCAGCCCCACCCCATTGTTTCTTCCACATAAACAGCAATTTAGACAGAAACATAAAACAAAAAGCTCCTAAAGGATAAAGTAAAAAATGTAGAGTTAAAATTAGATGAAGATATGAAACTAAGTAACATAATACTAATAATAATAATTTTATTTAAAACTAGTTAAAGTTTAAAGTTTAAAAACATGACAGATCTTCGTGTTTTTGTATTGACGACTTGAAAAACTGATCACTGTTTATGTCAGTTAAACCAGAATAATCTAACATAACTATTGTGCAATGTAGTTTAATTACACTTGGCATTCGGTTGCTAGGTAACGGGGATTTTTAAAGCTCCTGTTCCTGGTACATACATCACAGGAGCTCCTGTGTTTTTTGTGTAAGTGTTATTTTAGATTTAAGTAAACATGCTCATTATGCCAACGCCTGTGACCTGTCAGCAGTGATGCAGTTTAAGACTACAGTGAAAACGCACCTTTTCTCTCTGACATGTAACACTGCAGTGTTTCCCACAGACCGAGCAGACCAAGTCCACCCCTTCAGAAGACCTGTATTTTAAGTTTCAAGTTAAGAATTATTTACCAAAATTAATGTTAAAGTTTAGTTTTTACCTGAACCTTAGATTATTTGACATTCGAGGAATGAATTACAAAAATAAATAAATAAACAAATCTTGATGTTTTTATTTCAAATACTTAAAACGTAGCTTAACCAGTATTAACTTGCTCTTGTATTAATTTATTTTTTTGGTCAAACAAAATAAATAGTGTAATCTAACAATTATATAATAATACAAATTAAATAAATAAAATGCTATAATTAGACGTAAGAAACTGCTAAAGGTACAACAAGGCAACAAAATGAATTACTGAAACGTGTTTGGTGCATGTTTGGTGCATTTTGGTGCATGTCCTCTATCAGAACATCTCATTTTACATGGCTTTCTGAAAAATAACTCCAGTGCCCGATCAGAAGGAACCTCCTTTGGTTCTGGCCCATTTATTGTGCTGGGGGGAGCCCGGGCCAGACTAAACCGCACCGGGCTTCAGTGTCAGGACAGATCCGGAGGTGCGCCCGCGTAGACTGTCGGGTGACCGAAGGCGAAAGGACCGGCGCCCCACAGGGCACAGTGCAGCCGTCACTCAATCACACTTTGCGGACACTCTGCTCCGCGGGATCGGGGCTGTGCAAATGTTTATAAGTGTACCCCCACTGACATGTATGCGCCGCTTTAAGATTATCTAAATGTTCTAATGTAATTTACTCATCACAAACAGACGTGGAGTTGTGTTTTGTTCTATTCACAAGTTTAACACACAAACCTGCAGATTTAGACTGAGTTCTTCTCTCAAACAGAAAACATACTGTTCCACCTTGTGATGTCACATGGTAATACAGTATCAGTCAGAAAATACAGTAAAAACATGGGGCAGTGCAGCTACGGTCTGATGCTGTGGTGAAGTGAATAGGCCAGAAACAGATGAGTCAGGAGGAAGGCTTTTCCACACCTGAGAATTTAACATAATTATATTTTTATTTATTTTAAAAATTTTATTAAATTTATAAAAAAATTATTTATTTATTTTAAAATTCTAACCTTTTCTCTTTTCTTTTTTTTCAATTGTCTTTTTGTGTCTGTAATTTGACTTTGTGGTTGGACACGTGCAGGAGATGTGACATATGTAAAAGTAATTCCTGTTTCCTAGAAACTGTGATGAATACAAGGGCCTTGTCCAAACTGCACAATAGTCTTGATTAGACAATTATTGTTATGTCTCATTGTTACTGCTGAAAAATTAATCTACCTATTCATTTAGTTAAAGGTTTAAATAGTTGAAGAAAAGCCTCACTTACACGTAAACTGACTCTGGTTTGGATGGAACAGATATATATATATATATATATATATATATATATATATATATATATATATATATATATATATATATATAAATGTGTTTCTCACCTTCCACGGTGGTTGGTCTCTCACCCTCATTCAGCTCGGGTCGTCTACCAGAGGCCTGGGAGCTTGAGAGTTCTGCGCAGTATCTTTGCTGTTCCCAGTACTGCACTTTTCTGGACTGAGATGTTCCATTGTTTTTCCCGGTATCTGTTGAAGCCACTCTTCCAGTTTGGGGGTTACAGCATCGCTTGGTATTGCGATGTCCACCACCACGGCTCTGCTCTGTTTCTTATCCACCACCACTATGTCTGGTTGGTTCACCATCACCATTCTGTCAGTCTGTATCTGGAAGTCCCACAGGATCTTGGCTCGGTCATTCTCCACAACCTTTGGAGGTGTTTCCCACCTTGATCCTGGGGTCTCCAGCCCGTACTCTGCACAGATGTTTCTGTACACTCTGCCCGCCACTTGGTTATGTCGCTCCATGTATGCTTTCCCTGCCAACATCTTACACCCTGCAGTTATGTGCTGGACTGTCTCAGGAGCCTCTTTGCACAGTCAACACCGTGGGTCTTGTCTGGTGTGGTAGATCTGGGCCTCTATTGCTCGAGTGCCCAGGGCCTGAGCAGCCAGGATCAGTGCCTCTGTGCTGTCCTTCAGACCAGCCCTCTCAAGCCATTGGTAGGATTTCTTGATATCAGCCACTTCAGTTATGTTCCGGTGGTACGCCCCATGTAGGGGTTTGTCCTGCCATGATGGTCCCTCCAGCACCTCTTCCTCTGGGCCCCACTGTCTGAGACATTCTCTGAGCACCTCATCTGCCGGGGCCTTGTCCTTGATGTACTCAAGGAGCTTGGATGTTTCATCCTGGACAGTGGTTCCCACACTCAGTAGTCCTCGGCCCCCTACCTTCCGGCCTGCGTACAGTCTCAGGGTGCTGGATTTGGGATGGAACCCTCCATGCATGGTCAGGAGCTTTCGTGTCTTAACATCTGTGGTCTGTATCTCCTCCTTTGGCCAGCTTACAATCCCTGCAGGGTATCTGATCACTGGCAGGGCGTAGCTGTTGATTGCCTGCACCTTGTTCTTGCCATTGAGCTGGCTTCTAAGGACTTGTCATCCATGTAGAGGAGGTGACCGATTATTTGGCTGAGGGGGTTCAGGCCTATGCAGAACAGTAGTGGGGACAGTGAGTCTCCTTGGTATATGCCACATTTGATGGACACATGTGCAAGTGGCTTCCCCTTGGCTTCAAGGGTGGTTTTCCACAACCGCATCGAGTTCGCAATGAACGCCCTTAGAGTCCTGTTGATATTGTACAGCTTCAAGCACTCAGTGATCCATGTGTGTGGCATTGAGTCGTAGGCTTTCTTGTAATCAATCCAGGCAGTGCACAGGCTGGTCTTACGGGTTCTGCAGTCGCGGGCAACTGTTCGGTCAACCAGGAGTTGGTGTTTGGCTCCCCTGGTGTTTTTGCCGATACCCTTCTGTGCTGCCTGACATGAGCTTCCATGTTGTGGAGAGACAGGTTATTGGCCGATAGTTGGATGGGGCTGCACCCTTTGAGGGATCCTTTAGGATCAGGATCGTACGCCCTTGGGTTAACCATTCAGGGTGAGTCCCATCCCTTAGCAGCTGGTTCATCTGTGCTGCCAGGCGCTCGTGGAGGGCAGTGAGCTTCTTTAGCCAGTACGCATGGATCATGTCAGGGCCCGGTGCGGTCCAGTTTTTCATACCTGAGACTCTTCCCTGGATGTCTGCCACTGTGATGACTGGATTCTGTTCAGGGAGGTTGCTGTGGTCTTTTCTCAGATCCACCAGCCACTGTGCATCGGTGTTATGTGATGCCTCCCTTTCCCATATGCCTTTCCAGTACCTCTCAGTCTCCAGCCTTGGTGGGTCTGCTCTGCTGTTATTACCCTGCCACTGAGCGTACACTTTCGCCGGTTGTGTTGCGAACAGCCGGTTTATTCATCTGGCCTCGTTATCTCGTGTGTACCTCTTTAGGCAGCTGGCCAAGGCTTGGAGCCTTTGTTTGGCAGTTTCGAGTGCTTCAGGTATGGGCAACTGGTTGTACCTCTTGGGCACTTGCTTTTTCATTGCACCTTTCTGGGCCTCTGACAGTTGGCTCACTTCTCTCCGCACCTCCTTGATTTTAGCCTCTAACCGTCTTCGCCATGGTGGGTATTGTATCGCATGGCTCCCATGGTTGCTTAACACATCTAGGATCACTGCTGCTGAAGTGTATATCAGCTCATTGGTTTCAGTGATTGTTGTGGTAGGGATCGATCTCAGTGCTGCATTCACATCGTCTAGGAGACTTTCAGATGGTACTTCACATAGCCTCTGTAACCGGCATCGGGGTTGCCTTGTGTTCATTCGGACCATGATCTTATCTTTCAGGTCAGTCGCTGCCTCGCTCAGCGTGATACTTATTGGGGTTTCGTACCCAATCTCTGGTTGGGGAGTTGGTGTCAACTCCCCTCTGACCTGGCACACTGGTTCCCCCTTGCCGTGGCATTTGTGTTGTACCTCATCAATCTCTAGTTGTGATAGCAGTTGCCGTTTGTGGATGTTGGAACACTGAGCTACTAGTTGTTTGGCCGTTAGCTTGGACTGTGGGTATCGTAATAACCATTTCTCCCACATCCTGTTCATGTAACCCCTCTGCCTAGGGTTACTGTAGTAGTAGCTCCAACAGAGCCTTGTTCTCGCATCTCGCCCATTTCCGCCGTGTTCTAGTAGCCCATTTTTCATCAAGGTGCCCTGGTTCCCCAGCACCTGATGCAGACCTTGTTTGGCCGGGCGACGTCTGAGCCGGCATGTCATACGTATATATATATATATATATATATATATATATATATATATATAGAAATATATATATATATATATATATATATAGTAGTATATATATATATATATATATATATCCATCCATTTTCGTCCACTTATCCGGGGCCGGGTCGCGGGGGCAGCAGTCTAAGCAGGGACTCCCAGACTTCCTTCACCCCAGACACGTCCTCCAGCTCCTCCGGGGGGACCCCGAGGCGTTCCCAGGCCAGCCGAGAGACATAGTCCCTCCAGCGTGCCCTGGGTCTTCCCCGGGGCCTCCTCCCGGTGGGACATGCCCAGAACACCTCCCGAGGGAGGCGCCCAGGAGGCATCCGGAACAGATGCCCGAGCCTCAACTGGCTCCTCTCGATGTGGAGGAGCAGCGGCTCTACTCCGAGCTCCTCCTGTGTGACTGAGCTCCTCACCCTATCTCTAAGGGAGCGCCCAGCCACCCTACGGAGGAAACTCATTTCGAGCGCTTGTATCCGCGATCTCGTCCTTTCGGTCACTACCCAGAGCTCATGACCATAGGTGAGAGTAGGAACGAAGACTGATCGGTAAATCGAGAGCTTCGCCTTTCGGCTCAGCTCCCTCTTCACCACAACGGTCCGATACAGCGACCGCATCACTGCCGAAGCTGCACCGATCCGCCTGTCAATCTCCCGTTCCGTCCTTCCCTCACTCGTGAACAAGACCCCGAGATACTTGAACTCCTCCACTTGAGGCAAAGACTCCCCACCCACCTGGAGAGGGCAAGCCACCTTCTTCCGGTTGAGAACCATGGCCTCAGACTTAGAAGAGCTGATCTTCATCCCAGCCGCTTCACACTCGGCTGCAAACCACCCCAGTGCACATTGCAGGTCCTGGTTCGATGAAGCCAACAGGACAACATCATCCGCAAACAGCAGAGATGAGATCCTGTGGTCCCCGAACCGGACCCCCTCCGGCCCCTGACTGCGCCTAGAAATTCTGTCCATAAATACAATGAACAGAACCGGTGACAAAGGGCAGCCCTGGCTGAGTCCAACATGCACTGGGAACAGGTCTGACTTACTGCCGGCAATGCGAACACAGCTCCTGCTCCGGTCATACAGGGACCGGACAGCCCTTAGCAAAGGGCCCCGAACCCCATACTCCCAGAGCACCCCCCACAGGACACCACGAGGGACACGGTCGAATGCCTTCTCCAAGTCCACAAAGCACATGTGGACTGGTTGGGCAAACTCCCATGAACCTCGAGCACCGATGGAGAGTGTAGAGCTGGTCCAGTGTTCCACGGCCAGGACGAAAACCACACTGCTCCTCCTGGATCTGAGGTTCGACTATCGGCCGGATTCTCCTCTCCAGTACCCTGGCATAGACCTTACCGGGAAGGCTGAGGAGTGTGATCCCCCTATAGTTGGAACACACCCTCCGGTCCCCCTTCTTATACAGATGGACCACCACCCCGGTTTGCCAGTCCAGAGGTACTGTCCCCGACCGCCACGCGATGTTGAAGAGGCGTGTTAGCCAAGACAGCCCCACAACATCCAGAGACTTAAGGTACTCAGGACAGATCTCATCCAACCCCGGAGCCTTGCCACCAAGGAGCTTTCCAACCACCTCAGTGACTTCAGCCAGGGTGATGGATGAGTCCGCCTCCGAGTCCCCAGCCTCGGCCTCCTCCTCAGAAGACGTGACGGTGGGATTGAGGAGATCCTCAAAGTATTCCTTCCACCGCCGGACAACGTCCCCAGTCGAGGTCAGCAGCTCTCCCCCCGCACTGTAAACAGTGTTGGCGAAGAACTTCTTCCCCCTCCTGAGGCGCCGGACGGTTTGCCAGAATCTCTTTGAGGCCGTCCGATAGTCCTTCTCCATGGCCTCCCCGAACTCCTCCCAGCTCCGAGTTTTTGCCTCCGCAACCGCACGGGCTGCAGCACGCTTGGCCCGCCGGTACCCGTCAGCTGCTTCAGGAGTCCCCCGAGCCAGCAAGGCCCGATAGGACTCCTTCTTCAGCTTGACGGCATCCCTTACTTCCGGTGTCCACCACCGGGTTCTGGGGTTGCCGCCGCGACAGGCACCACAGACCTTACGCCCACAGCTCCGAGCAGCCGCATCGACAATAGAGGCCGAGAATGAAGCCCACTCGGACTCCATATCTCCAGCCTCCCCCGGAATCCTTTAGAAGTCCTCCCGGAGGTGTGAGTTGAAGGTCCCTCTGACAGAGGGCTCCGCCAGACGTTCCCAACAGACCCTCACTACACGCTTGGGCCTGCCAGGTCTTTCCGGCTTCCTCCTCCGCCAGCGAACCCAACTCACAACCAGGTGGTGATCAGTTGACAGCTCAGCCCCTCTCTTCACCCGAGTGTCCAAGACACGCGGCCGGAGATCAGATGACACGACTACAAAGTCGATCATCGACCTCCGGCCTAGGGTGTCCTGGTGCCACATGCACTTATGGACACCCTTGTGCTCGAACATGGTGTTTGTTATGGACAAACCTGTGACTAGCACAGAAGTCCAATAACAGAACACCACTCGGGTTCAGATCGGGGAGGCCGTTCCTCCCAATCACCCCTCTCCAAGTGTCACTGTCGTTGCCCACGTGGGCGTTGAAGTCCCCCAGGAGAACAACGGAGTCCCCAGTCGGTGCACTGTCTAGTACCCCTCCCAAGGACTCCAAGAAGGCCGGGTACTCAGCACTGCTGTTCGGCCCGTAGGCCGACACCACAGTGAGAGACCTGTCCCCGACCCGAAGGCGCAGGGACACGACCCTCTCGTTCACCGGGGTGAACTCCAACACACAGCGGCTGAGCTGTGGGGCGATGAGCAGGCCCACACCAGCCCGCCGCCGCTCCCCGCGGCCAACGCCAGAGAAATGGAGAGTCCAGCCCCTCTCAAGGAGTTGGGTTCCAGAGCCCAAACTGTGCGTGGAAGTGAGGCCGACTATATCTAGTCGGTAACGCTCAACCTCCCGCACAAGCTCAGGCTCCTTCCCCCCCAGCGAGGTGACATTCCATGTCCCCAGAGCTAGTCTCCATGTCCGGAGATCCGGTCGTCGAGGCCCCCGCCGTCGACTGCCGCCCAGATCTCTCTGCACCGGCCCCATATGGCTCCTCCCGCGGGTGGTGGGCCCACGTGAGGACGGCCCCACGTCGCTCCTTCGGGCTAAGCCCGGCCGGGCCCCGTGGGGGAAGGCCCGGCCACCAGGCGCTCGCTGACGAGCACCCACCCCAGGCCTGGCTCCAGGGTGAGGCCCCGGTGACGCCAATCCGGGCGACGTAACTGGCCTCTGTGTTGCACTCATCATAGGGGCTTCTGAACCGTTCTTCGTCTGACCCGTCCCCCCGGACCTGTTTGCCTTGGGTGACCCTACCAGGGGCATGAAGCCCCCGACAACATAGCTCCCGGGATCATTCGGGCACTCAAACCCCTCCACCACGATAAGGTGACGGTTCAAGGAGGATATATATATATATATATATATATATATATATATATATATATATATAATATAATATAATATAATATAATTTAATATAATATACTATAATATAGGCTGCAATTAAAAACTCAAAGCTACTTCTGTTATTTTTGTACTTTATTCCACAAACTGCCACTTAACTGGTGTAAAACTGTGCTGTGATAAATATTGACCACAGGTAGTATCCACCAAAGAGAATTAGAAAAACATAAAAACAAAGAGTCATGTAGCTGTCAGCACCTGCGATGGATAGCTAAGTTTAGTTCTTTTTATTTATACCAAAATGAGTACGTGACACTGGTGAATCCTACGTGTGCCACAGATTAAGAAAATCAAACTGTAGAAGGAAGTGCGCGCCTCACAGTGGGCGTGTACCGACGTATGTGATACCGGGAAAAAACGGCATCTTGAAAATAAACGATTAAAGACTAGTCAAACAGCGTGAATCACTCCAAATACAACTTCCATGTGAGTAAATGGTGAAAGGAAACCCCTAGAACATTTTAAAAGCTCTGAAAAGTCCATCTTCCAGTTTAGGTCTGATTCAAAACTCAAGTGTGTTTACATGTATAAGGACGAGTTTATATCAAATTTAAGATGCTTGACCTCTGACGTCTGCTGAAGGAATCTATAAGGAATCTAATCTAAGATCCAGTGTGTAAAACAGTCTTCAAGCAACTGAACAGGCACAAATTTGTACTCGTTGGGTTTTATTTGACTCAGTGTCTTTGTTTTGGAGAAATGTGAAGTGTGAAGAAAGAACCACCACGCTCACTTAACTCCCTCAGTGTTGAATTACAGGTTCAAAAAGCTGCCCAGTCATGCCTGTCCCTGCACCAGGGACAGGCATGACTGCGTTTGGACTGCGATTAACCCCAACAGGAGTCTAAAGTCACTGTGTCGTAAGTAAGTCTATAAATAGATCACAATGGCTGCTGCTGACGGTGCAGTTTTCTCATTCTATTGTATCCAGTGTTTACCTTGAAACACATGAAATATTTCAGAGAATGGCAGCTCCCACAGTTCTCTTTAAACGATTTATTTTGCTCATACGGATTCCTGAGTGTGGAAAGAGTTTTTCTCAGATGAGTGACAGCTATTTGTAGTCTTTGAGATGAATCAAACAAAAGCTTTCAGCGTCTCAATGGTATCTGTCAAAACAATATCAGTGTGACAGGAGCGGCCGTGAGCGGAAAAGCCCAGATCAGTGTGACAGGCAGGGTGTGTGTGCAGATATTCATCACATCTGTGTCACTTAGATTAAAGGGCTTATGTTTTACCATTTTCTCATCTGTTATAATTGGTTATAATGTAGTTTCCTCATCTTGGAGTTGTGTTTTGTTTCATTCACACAATCTCTGCATAATAAGGCCGGTATGTGAACCATTTCTGATTTGTTTGTTTAAATCCAGGCTCATTTATCTCACTTATCTATTCACACTGACTTTTAACGCTCAGTAATGTAGTGGCACTTTGCACCGTGTGTTTTATTTCACTGTTTAATGTTTTAAATGTTTTTGTATTGTGTTGATTTTAGTGTGAAGCACTTGGGTCACCGTGAGTGTTGTAAAGGGCTCTGTAAATAAAGTTTGACTGATTGATTGATTGAGTTCTTCTCTCAAACAGAACACACTCTTTTCCACCTTGTGATGTCATTTGGTAATACGGGAAGTGCTCCGCTATGTTTTTAAACTCCATACACCTTCTCCAGAATCGTTTGGATCTGGAATTGCCAGTCTCTAATGATCTATGACTACGTTTACACAACAAATCTGCGTATCACCGTATTGGAAACGATCTGACACGTTGTTTCTGTGTCCGCAATCCTTCCCTATCCACACAGCTCTGAGCATATTTGTTTATGCTTTATAGAAACAAAACTTAAAACCGCATGGCTTATTTGCATAAACTAAGCTCAAAAAACAGATCGCTATTGTGCTAATGCGGACTAAAGGTCAGACTAAAGGACACGAGTGTATGTGTTGTTTCTGTGACAGAGGGGTGTTCTGCTGATGCTGAGTCTGTTCTGTGTTTCTGTCGTGTTGGAGATGGTTCATGTGAAACTTTTCAGAGATTATACGTCTGCAGGTCGTACACACAGACACACGTTTATATGAATGGACATATATTCTAGCCTCTTAGTGTTTTGGCGGTGAATTACTTCGCGGTGCACAGACCTACATCAGAGTATCAGTGTTTTCAGGCGTCCACACGGTGCCGGATCAGATCTGTACTCAGATATATTCGTGGGAGCTGGCGGCACCAGATCCTTCCGTCTCTAGAGACATTTTCAGTCAGATTAGGGTGGACAAACACTGCAGCCACAACAAAAACGACTCAAATACGAACTAGTGTGGACGGAGCTTCAATGAATAAAGAGCTGTTCACTTGGAAACTACAACTACATGACATCGCCAAGGTGGAACAGAGAATTCTGAGCTTTAGAAACGTAGACAGACTAGAGTCGTGCACTCCCGCAGGACCCGACGCAAAACAGTGCGGCGTGGGACACATTCAGAAAGTTCACTGCGGGCGCGGCCACAAATTAAATATGAGAGTAAAGTAAAATATACAAATGATGAATGTTTGTCTATCATACATCATTTGCGGGATTTGCGGGTGGGAGCAGGACAAAATATCACAGATGCGGGTGGTAGCGGGAATGAAAATTTAAATTCTTTGCAGGCGGGAGTGGGACTTAAAATTCTGTCCCAAGCAGACCTCTAAGACAGAATAATAATAAAGGGTTGCACAAACACGTGTGAATGAAACAAAACACAACCTCAGGTCTGTTTTTGAGGAGGTAACATTATTTTTGTCACCTCCCGCTTCAACTCCTGTAATCGCCTGCTCTACGGTTCACCCTTCAAACTCCTCAATAGACTCCAGTACATGCAGAACTCTGCTGGTCCTCACTCGCACCTCCTCCCGTGAACACATCGCCCCTGTCCTCAGAGATCTTCACTGGCTCCCCATCCCCCAGAGCATCCAATTTAAACTCCTCCTCACCATCGTGTACAAGTCTCTCCACAACCTGAACCCCACCTGCCTCTCTGAGCTGTTTTATTTTATATTTTGTTGTACAACTGTTGTTGCAAAATGAAAGTACCAGAATCATTTGTTAAAGTGTGGATTTTCTTTTTCTTTTTTTTGACTGTTCCCATTTTTTAGAACGTGACAGTCATCCAAGAAGAATCCATGGCCAAGGAGAAATTCAGTTTGTCAACTGGACAAAAAGTTTATTTGATCAAATACGTTTCGCAGCTCATCCAATCTTCAGTTCTGATGAGTACTTCTTTATATCTCTTATATCCCTGCAGGCAGATATAAAGAAGTACCACCAACATTCTGACCCGAACTTGCTTGGATGAGCTGCGAAACGTTTTTGAAATTTTTTGTCCAGTTGACAAATTGAATTTCTCTTTTGCCATTTTTTGGAATGTAAAAGTTACTTATTATTATTTGTAACTATAAAACCAAAACATACTTCAGAATAATGGTGGTTTCTGAATTTGATGAGTGATTATTCAGAATACCAGCAGTTACTCATGGAACTAAAATCGAGATTGATCCTTCAACCATTTTTAAATTGAAGCCCAAAAGTGTGCTAAATAATAATCGGTAGTAGTAGTTTCTTCAGGGCTTTGCGTAGTGAACTCGGTTGACTGGTTTGTAGTGAAAAGTGAAACGATGAAGTTGGAGAAAATGCTATTGAACCTGTACATGCCATACCGAAGTGGCATGGCTCATGTGGGTAAATCGGAAACTAGATTCAGAAGCAAGATAAGGATTGAAATTAAATGTTTCTCAGGAAAGCTTTAGTTAGATGTGACTGTTTCATCTCACGGTATCTTCCCAGGTATGGGTGTTGCTTCATTTGAACTCAGAGATATAGAACTAATAAAAAAGAAAACATAGCCGGGGTAATAAGAATACTGAGCCAGGGATAAAGTGTAGGTCATTTATTTAACATGAATAGTTGTTTTTCAAATTTACTGAGAGGCACAAATATAGATAGACAAAGATGCACTGTAAACTTGAACATTCAAAGTAATTAAATGGATTAAGTTGTATATGCTTAAAGTTTTAGAAATAGTCCCACATACTTAATTATGTTAAGTTACTGTAACATATTCTTACTTACAAAAATTTTTTTTGATTAAAGAGAACTATGAGTAACTTAAAAACATAGATGAGGTACAACTTAGTAGAATTAAGCAATTGAAAAATAATATGTAATGTGTGTATAATGTACTATGCACATACTATAATCTGTCATGTATGTATATATGTATTATTAAACTATATATTATATAATATTGATTAGACTATGTTATTAGGTTCTTTTTTCAGACCGAGTTTGTTTTCATACCTGACAGTTTCGACTGCTCCCTGTGGTCTTCCTCAGAGTCTCGTGATGTTACTGTTACGTGATGATTTAAACACGTTTATTGCGCTAGTGACAAGTCGACATACGGTATGAAAACAAACTCTTATGAAAAACGAAACTAATAACATAAATTATCAGAAGACCAAATCACCCTCATTGGACTGATTAGACTAGTAAATCCTCTGACTTTCACGTGGGAAACCTCGGTTTAAACAGTCTGTAATCAAAATACCCATCACAAGACAA
Organism: Boleophthalmus pectinirostris; assembly: GCF_026225935.1. NCBI lineage: Eukaryota > Metazoa > Chordata > Actinopteri > Gobiiformes > Gobiidae > Boleophthalmus > Boleophthalmus pectinirostris. The sequence goes on along the minus strand of NW_026571299.1, from coordinate 2,350,355 downwards.
GTGTTTGGTACATTTTTGTCCCATTGACTTCCATTCAAAATGTATTTGTTTACTGGCATAACTTTTTAACTGGCATAACCAGTTTATTTTTACTTTTACTTTACTTTACTTACTTTAATTTTTTTTTGTTTTCATGTCTTTTTGAATTTTTTGATATTTTTCTTTTTACTGTGTATCTTCCATTACAAGGTTATATCAACAGAAGACGTTTCTACATATGGATCCACAGTGAAGAACACAGACGTAGATATCTGATGTAAAAATGATATGAGTGTGTTCTAGAGGAGCCTCAGAGTGCACTGAATGTGTTTGTTTGGGGGGGGGGTGAGTTTGTGTGAGTTTGTGTGTGTAAATTAAAATTATTTGGAAAATATAGAAAAAAATCTACTTTTTTATTTTTTATTTTCATGCACATAATTTGAGATTTTTGCAAACAAAACTGGCATGTTTAAATTTCAAAGTAGTATATAAAATTTGGTATGTATGATTAGAGCAGAAGTTAATGAAGACGTTGATATTAAAAAGTTGGACAAAAAAATTGTACTGCATAAAAATATTGTGGTATTCTTTTTCAATGTACATTTTTGTCACGAAGGACCACAGGTGTAACTATTTTTAAAGGCGTACACGAGAGTTAAGTTAGTAGGACTATTTCTAAAACTTTGAGTATACACAGCTCAATCTTTTTTATATATAACTTTGTTTTTATTAGTTTTAAGTAACATTTCAAGACATACAAAAGAACAACATAAATCAAAAACAATGTAACGACAGTCTGGAGTGACAGGTTCTTATTTAAACATGCACTTCGTCATGACATTTTAATGTGCTATGTTGTTTTGCTGGTGTCATTTATGAATACATTCCACTTTTCCCATTGCTCATTGTATTTGTACCCTTTCAGTTTAAGATTATATGTTATTCTTTCTGTCACTGAAATAGTCTCCACAATCCTGATCCCGTCTTGTTGTGCGGGTGGATCTGGTTGCAACGAACTCTTTGTAATTCCCTTTATAGATGCAGCTAAAACATTTTTTGTCAAATACATGTCGTCCTTCCTTACTACATCTGATCTACTTCCCAGATACATCACAAGACAAGTGTTTGGAATTCCATACTCCAGAATACTAGTTAAGGTTGCATTTAATTGTTCCCAATATGCCCTAATTTTCCGGCAACTCCAAAACACGTGTGTGATTAGGGTTGGGTAACATTAAGAAGTTGCCGATATGATTCAGACCTCGATACACAGGCCAGGTTAAAAAAAAAAAAAAAAAAAAAGGCTAAATCATGGCTGTGATACTAAAAGTCTTTGTTAAATCACTTCTGGTGCAAATTCATATGAAAACACAAATTAAATATGAGAGCAAAGTAAAATATACAAATGATGAATGTTTGTCTATCATACATCATTTGTGCTGGATATTTTATTTGGCATTAATAAAAACATTTTAAGCAGCCTAAACTTGCGGATGTGGTTAGACAATCCCTTTCCGCTTCTCTGTGTTTGAAAGAGCTTAATGAAGCGATCGTCCCCATCCTGCGGGATTTGCGGGTGGGAGCAGGACAAAATATCACAGATGCGGGTGGTAGCGGGAATGACAATTAAAATTCTTTGCGGGCGGGAGTGGGACTTAAAATTCTGTCCCAAGCAGACCTCTAAGACAGAATAATAATAAAGGGTTGCACAAACACGTGTGAATGAAACAAAACACAACCCCAGGTCTGTTTTTGAGGAGGTAACATTATTTTTGTCACCTCCCGCTTCAACTCCTGTAATCGCCTGCTCTACGGTTCACCCTTCAAACTCCTCAATAGACTCCAGTACATGCAGAACTCTGCTGGTCCTCACTCGCACCTCCTCCCGTGAACACATCGCCCCTGTCCTCAGAGATCTTCACTGGCTCCCCATCCCCCAGAGCATCCAATTTAAACTCCTCCTCACCATCGTGTACGAGTCTCTCCACAACCTGAACCCCACCTGCCTCTCTGAGCTGTTTTATTTTATATTTTGTTGTACAACTGTTGTTGCAAAATGAAAGTACCAGAATCATTTGTTAAAGTGTGGATTTTCTTTTTCTTTTTTTTGACTGTTCCCATTTTTTAGAACGTGACAGTCATCCAAGAAGAATCCATGGCCAAGGAGAAATTCAGTTTGTCAACTGGACAAAAAGTTTATTTGATCAAATACGTTTCGCAGCTCATCCAATCTTCAGTTCTGATGAGTACTTCTTTATATCTCTTATATCCCTGCAGGCAGATATAAAGAAGTACCACCAACATTCTGACCCGAACTTGCTTGGATGAGCTGCGAAACGTTTTTGAAATTTTTTGTCCAGTTGACAAATTGAATTTCTCTTTTGCCATTTTTTGGAATGTAAAAGTTACTTATTATTATTTGTAACTATAAAACCAAAACATACTTCAGAATAATGGTGGTTTCTGAATTTGATGAGTGATTATTCAGAATACCAGCAGTTACTCATGGAACTAAAATCAAGATTGATCCTTCAACCATTTTTAAATTGAAGCCCAAAAGTGTGCTAAATAATAATCGGTAGTAGTAGTTTCTTCAGGGCTTTGCGTAGTGAACTCGGTTGACTGGTTTGTAGTGAAAAGTGAAACGATGAAGTTGGAGAAAATGCTATTGAACCTGTACATGCCATACCGAAGTGGCATGGCTCATGTGGGTAAATCGGAAATTAGATTTAGAAGCAAGATAAGGATTGAAATTAAATGTTTCTCAGGAAAGCTTTAGTTAGATGTGACTGTTTCATCTCACGGTATCTTCCCAGGTATGGGTGTTGCTTCATTTGAACTCAGAGATATAGAACTAATAAAAAGAAAACATAGCCGGGGTAATAAGAATACTGAGCCAGGGATAAAGTGTAGGTCATTTATTTAACATGAATAGTTGTTTTTCAAATTTACTGAGAGGCACAAATATAGATAGACAAAGATGCACTGTAAACTTGAACATTCAAAGTAATTAAATGGATTAAGTTGTATATGCTTAAAGTTTTAGAAATAGTCCCACATACTTAATTATGTTAAGTTACTGTCACATATTCTTACTTACAAAAATTTTTTTTGATTAAAGAGAACTATGAGTAACTTAAAAACATAGATGAGGTACAACTTAGTAGAATTAAGCAATTGAAAAATAATATGTAATGTGTGTATAATGTACTATTGCACATACTATAATCTGTCATGTATGTATATATGTATTATTAAACTATATATTATATAATATTGATTAGACTATGTTATTAGGTTCTTTTTTCAGACCGAGTTTGTTTTCATACCTGACAGTTTCGACTGCTCCCTGTGGTCTTCCTCAGAGTCTCGTGATGTTACTGTTACGTGATGATTTAAACACGTTTATTGCGCTAGTGACAAGTTGACATACGGTATGAAAACAAACTCTTATGAAAAACGAAACTAATAACATAAATTATCAGAAGACCAAATCACCCTCATTGGACTGATTAGACTAGTAAATCCTCTGACTTTCATGTGGGAAACCTCGGTTTAAACAGTCTGTAATCAAAATACCCATCACAAGACAAGTGTTTGGTACATTTTTGTCCCATTGACTTCCATTCAAAATGTATTTGTTTACTGGCATAACTTTTTAACTGGCATAACCAGTTTATTTTTACTTTTACTTTACTTTACTTACTTTAATTTTTTTTGTTTTCATGTCTTTTTGAATATTTTGATATTTTTCTTTTTACTGTGTATCTTCCATTACAAGGTTATATCAATAGAAGACGTTTCTACATATGGATCCACAGTGAAGAACACAGACGTAGATATCTGATGTAAAAATGATATGAGTGTGTTCTAGAGGAGCCTCAGAGTGCACTGAATGTGTTTGTTTGGGGGGGGGGGGGTGAGTTTGTGTGAGTTTGTGTGTGTGTAAATTAAAATTATTTGGAAAATATAGAAAAAAATCTACTTTTTTCTTTTTTTTTTCATGCACATAATTTGAGATTTTTGCAAACAAAACTGGCATTTAACATGTTTAAATTTCAAAGTAGTATATAATATTTGGTATGTATGATTAGAGCAGAAGTTAATGAAGACGTTGATATTAAAAAGTTGGACAAAAATTTGTACTGCATAAAAATATTGTGGTATTCTTTTTCAGTGTACATTTTTGTCACGAAGGACCACAGGTGTAACTATTTTTAAAGGCGTACACGAGAGTTAAGTTAGTAGGACTATTTCTAAAACTTTGAGTATACACAGCTCAATCTTTTTTTATATATAACTTTGTTTTTATTAGTTTTAAGTAACATTTCAAGACATACAAAAGAACAACATAAATCAAAAACAATGTAACGACAGTCTGGAGTGACAGGTTCTTATTTAAACATGCACTTCGTCATGACATTTTAATGTGCTATGTTGTTTTGCTGGTGTCATTTATGAATACATTCCACTTTTCCCATTGCTCATTGTATTTGTACCCTTTCAGTTTAAGATTATATGTTATTCTTTCTGTCACTGAAATAGTCTCCACAATCCTGATCCCGTCTTGTTGTGCGGGTGGATCTGGTTGCAAACTCTTTGTAATTCCCTTTTGAGATGCAGCTAAAACATTTTTTGTCAAATACATGTCGTCCTTCCTTACTACATCTGATCTACTTCCCAGATACATCACAAGACAAGTGTTTGGAATTCCATACTCCAGAATACTAGTTAAGGTTGCATTTAATTGTTCCCAATATGCCCTAATTTTCCGGCAACTCCAAAACACGTGTGTGATTAGGGTTGGGTAACATTAAGAAGTTGCCGATATGATTCAGACCTCGATACACAGGCCAGGTTTAAAAAAAAAAAAAAAAAAAAAAGGCTAAATCATGGCTGTGATACTAAAAGTCTTTGTTAAATCACTTCTGGTGCAAATTCATATGAAAAATACCCATTTTAATCCTCAAAACAGTGAAAATGTCAAATGTGTCACATAAAAACCTTTCCCTCCTCTGAACAAACAACAAAACTGCACTGCAGAAAGTAAATATCTAGACAAGTTAAAATGTTAATGTGTAATGTTCAATCTTAAATTAAGAACATTTGACTTTTATCTGAGTCGATTGTTCCGGGCATGTCCCAGCGGGGGGAGGCCCCGGGGAAAACCCAGGACACGCTGGAGGAAGTATGTCTCTGGGCTGGCCTGGGAATATCTCGGGGTCCCCCTGGAGGACCCTGCTTAGACTGATGCTCCCGCGACCCGGCCCCAGATAAGAGGAAGAAAATGGAGTCGATTCAACTTGACAAGTAAAATGATCTGCCAATGGAATAAGTGTGTTTATTAATTCAAGCAACATCCGATTCTGTTTTTTTTTTTTAAGTGTCAAATTCTTCCAGCAATATTCCCTCCACAACAGAGAATTAGTGGTACTATGGTGTATTTCACACATCTTAAACCATTCTGTATCTGTTATATTAACTGACAACTCGCATTTCCTTTTTAGGTAAAGAGTTGTTTCTTCATACACAGCTTTATCTATTTAATTACTTTGAACATTTGGGTTTACAGTGAGGCAGCTATAACTGTAACTGTAATCACAAAAATACAACATTACAAAATAAAAACACAGACACATTAGGTACATTTTAATACATTTTTTTATTTATTTATTTATTTATTTTTGGTTTAATATATATTTATTCATTTCATTTCATTAGAGATGTTCAGTGTCCATTTAGCTATTTACACATAAGTACAAGCACACATCCATATGTATCATACACATTATATACATATGTACATACATACACATATACACAAACATATATACACACACATACATACATGTACACGTCTGTTCTCTGTGTTCATTTACATTATATGTTCATAACAATACCCCTTATGTACATATGTGTGTGGACGCATGCACCCACCCATATACGCACATGCATACGTACACACATATACACATGCACATATATACACATATTTTAATACATTTAAAAACTCTTAACAATATAAGCTCTCTCTCTCTCTCTCTCTCTCTCTCTCTCTCTCTCTCTCTCTCTCTCTCTCTCTCTCTCTCTCTCTCTATATATATATATATATATATATATATATATATATATATATATATATATATATATATATATATATATATATATATATATATATATAAACCCAGCACAAAAGGGTGCTACATAATAATTAGTAGCTTCTTTGGGGCTTTGTGAACTCGGTTGACTGGTTTTTAGTGGATTTAGGTTCAAGGTTAAGACACTGAACAACAAAAGCAAGTGTAATTAAACATACGAGTATTTCCACTCACCTGATCCTACGTAAACTCCATTACAGTAAGACTTACACAAACTTAATTTTAATTAAGGGAAATTACTCCCAGTCAGTAGGTCACACATCACAATATGTAATTACAGGTAATTAAAAATATAAATGGTAACAACATGGCACGGGATTAGTACAACCTGTGGACCTTTGGTGAATTGTAATAATTGAGGAGGATTCCTGAGATCTTAATCCTGTGCGAATGCGTCATGTCTGTAATTTGTAAAGTAAAAATTACGCCGCAAATGACCGACTATATTTGTCCAAACACGGACGTCTGGTGAATCTGCTTCTCAGTGTTTGTTGTGGTAATTGCCTCGTGCCTTTTCTATCTCTTTCCGGCTTGAATATGGAGGCTGCGGTAGAAATTTTGATGAGCAGTTTTGAGCTTTTTAGGAGCAAATTCTAATGCGACCCCGTGTCATGTCACACTATTTGTAAACCGATCTGCAGAAACGGGAAGAGGTCCAAGAAGAGAGACAATTCTCACAGGATGACGGCCTGGATGATCACATGGCAGATAAAGTTAAAATCACACCAGTGGGTTTCAGCCCTTTGGCCTCACAGAGCAGGTAACACGTGGAGTAATAAGTGCAGGTCTCATGTTCATGTGGACTGGCACACAGTTACAATGGGGTGCACAATGGGACATGTGCTCAATTTAGATTCATTTTATTTGTGTGCTTTTTAACATATTGTCAGTGACGTCCACCCACAGCTCTCTGTTCTCTGCCTAATTTATTAATTTTAGCACAACTTTTATGAAAGACCTCGCAGAGATCAAACTGGACAAGAAGTAGTGATGCTGACAGTGAAGTTGCGCTTGTGCATGGAGCCTGTTGTCCTAAATGTGTCCGGTCTCCCAGACATGTCCCCACATGTCAGTCAATCAATCAAACTTTATTTATAAAGTGCTTTTCATACAAAAAAAAAAAAGTGTAACACAAAGGGCTTTACAGAGATTAAAAACAATCCCACATTTCCTTCCAGCCACCCGCCACAGCTGCCCGAGCCCATGCAACTAAACAACCCAAACACACACACGTATACACACAAACACACACACTAACATGCTGAAATACATAAAACTGCACTTAGTAAAATGTGAGCGTGAACCACTTGAGAAAGCACCATCAGAGGAGCCGTCGACAAGAGCAGCAGAGCCTTGGGACACTTTTATGTAAAATATGATAAAGCAATATGAAATATGAAAATATAAAGTATAAAATTTCAATCAAAAGCTTAGATAAACAGGTAGGTCTTGAGCCTACTCATAAAAACATGACATGTCCTCTTTGGCCCTGAGGTCCTCCGGCAGGCAGTTCCATAAACAAGGGCCGTACTGGGTATTTAAAAACCAGTAAAAGAACTTTAAAATCGATCCTGAAACTTGCAGGGAGCCAGTGATTTTAAAACTTGTGTGATGTGGTCCCGCCCTCTGGTCTGAGTCAGGATACGTGCTGCCAACTCAAGCTCCGCCCACCACATAAACAACTGACCCGAGTGCCCTCCTGATAAGTCATCAGAATGTTCAAAATTCAGGAATGGAGGTGACTGGAGGCAAAGTGAATCATTGATTACCTGAGTAACAGCTCTAAATGTGAATGGGTTTAACCATTTTGAATTTCCAAATTACGAATATTAGTTAATTTGTGTGGAAAAATGTATTTTTATAATGTCAACATTATATTTGAGCTTCACAGAAACAAAACGTTGTGATGAAATGTTTAATATGTCTGTAGATGAAGTGGGAAACTGTAGTGGGCTTAATTTGTCTGGGAGGATTTGTCCAGTAAAACCTAAAATATGGATTTTTCATTTGTTTTCATTTGATTAGTGTTTGTCATAATCTCTTATTAAATCAGTAACGTACAGCACAGCTGGAAATGTTTTAATCTGGACTCTGACATCACTCACTCATGGTAGTATGCTTTCGTAATCACGCAAATATTGATTTTTTGTTTTTGTTTTTATTAGAATAAAATGTGATTTTATTATTATCTAAAGAGGGGAATTGTTTCATCTGGTCATAAATGGTATGTCTCTAGGTCAAGATTCTTTATTTTTTTACCTTAATCTTATCTGTTTTCCTGTGTTATAGAATCAGCTGTTCTTGGGTCATTATGCAAGTCCACCCCTCATGTATGTGCCCCATCTGTGGAGCATATAGACTCTGTGTGCATCGTCATGTTACCATCTTAGGGAAAGACGACTCTGTTAGGGACAGATAGTTCTGTGATTGGGTGCACAATTACTTCAATAAATCAAACTCCTTGATTCGAGTCAACTTTTCACTTCTTTTTATTCTCTGATCTTCGTACCTACACCTGGGTACGATTGTTCTTGTATTTGCTGGCACCTAGTGGACAACACACAAAACACAGGTCTAAGTATCTGAGTAAAAGTACTGCTTGTCATTACTTCCATAGAAGGCACAAGGCTGTGACTTTACTCTGAGCAGACCAGATGTTGTTTGTGCTCTGCAAAAAAAACCTACAAAATGTAAAGATGTGCATGAAACATGTGACCATCATCATTCTGACTGTCCTGACACAAAAGCATTGTGATCTAAACTGTCCATTATAAAAGAGACGAGGGCAGATAAGATGTGGTAAAATGTCCTCCAGAGGGCGCCAGGTGAACACAACAGGAAAGCCTCCTCTGACTCTCTCTGCTCTGGTGTTTCTATTAGTGATAAGAGCTGCCCCTAAATATTTTTGTATCTTCACATATTGTGAAGGTCCACGATATTATTGAGACTTTTAACGATAAAAATCTACAATGAGTATATCAGTAAAACAACTACTACTAGGCTTAATATTACACAACATTTCACATTTTGCATTTTATGCATGAAAGCAATCAGCATCTCTCTTTATTACCAAACACAATCAACCACCGTGTAAAACAGTCAGGAGTTGTTGTTGCTGTCTGCATTTCTCTGTGTCTTTCCTCTTTACCGAAGCACATGTACGCTTAAAGGTGCACTGTGTAACTTTTTATTTGGGGGTCCGTCACCTGCTTGTTTCTATGGATACGTCATTGCTCTGTCTGGAATGTTCCACAGTATAACAATAAACAGCTCTACCTTACATTTATTCAATTACAAGTGGTTTTACAGCTCAAAAATACCTTGAAAAACAGACATCCTGACTGTGAGTGGGGTCGCCTCTCCACAGATCTGACCTGTAACTTGGTCTCCGTGAAGGTGGAAAGGTTTATTGTCATACTGTGAAACATTCCTAAAAAAGCAATAACATTTCCATGGTGTAACAAAGTGGGCCTTCATCCCATTTTAAACTCATTCATTTAATTTCATACACTAATTTAATACCATATCCTTCCTAACAGATACATAAAATTCTTAGTTTTGTTTAATTATCTCATAACTACGGAAGCCGAGAGGGGTCACAACAAACACAAACGCCGCAACAAATACAAATGCAACAACACAACAAAAAGCCACAACAAACCAAAAAAAAGCCACAACGGAAATGACCGTGGGACTCTATTTTAATGCAAACGCCCCAACAAATACAAACGCCACAACACAAACGCAAAAAAGCCACAACACATTAAAAAGCCACAACACATTAAAAAGCCACAACGGACGTGACCGACGGACCGATCAAGCGGCAATTGAAGAAGAAGAACTACAACGTGAAATGAATAATGATAAAACAATAAATTACTTTTACTTACGTTTCCAACTTCTCTGTTCCTTTACTTTTCACTTTGTAGTTCTTCTTCACTTGCCACTTGATTGGTCCATTGGAAACTAGAGTCACGCGGTCACTTCCGTTGTGGCTTTTTAATGTGTTGTGGCTTTTTAATGTGTTGCGGCGTTTGCGTTTGTGTTGTGGCGTTTGTATTTGTTGCAGCGTTTGCATTAAAATAGAGTCCCGCGGTCATTTCCGTTGTGGCTTTTTTTGCCGCGTTTGCATTTGTTGGGACCTCTCTCGGCTTCCTTACATAAAACTTCACTTATGCTTTATTTGTTAATTCATTTCAGTTTCCATGTTCACCATACAGACCTGCAGCTCCACATGGTCCAGACACAAGAGCGGGTGTGCCTCATGTTGTTATTTTTAAAGACGTGGGAGGAGGTCGTGGGCTTGACCGTGTGGAGGGAAGATCTGGTTTCAGTTCTGGTTCATTATTTTTGTGTATTTGGTTTTATCGTTTTTTTGAAGCAGTTGGTAGGGCGTTTGTCCACCGATCTGAAGGTTGGCAGTGTGAATCCCACTTTCGACATCATTGATTGAACGGTCAGATCCACCATCCCACAGGTTGGCTGGTGTGATTCCAGATCCCACACATGAATGCTGTCATTGTGTCCTTGGGCAAGACACTTAACCCACCTCACCCCCGGTGTCTGTGTACACTGGTGTGTGAATGGGTGAGTGGTTCCTTGTTGTAAAGCTCTTTGAGTGCCTTGAAGGTGGAAAAGTGCTATAGAAAAATGTGAGCATTTATTTTCAACACACTGTTTAGTTTATGTTAAACATTTTGATTTTAAAAAGGGACTTAGGCCCATGGGACTTAGACCTGGGGGAGGTACTTCCTGCTGGGGGGTAAGCAAGCAGGTGTTGTCTATGAGGAGAGAGATTTCAGTGCAGATGAGTGTATGGTGTTGGTGTTTTTGATTTAAGTAACTTATTTTCTGTTTATTTGACCAGTTTCTTTGTACTTTATTTTATTTATTATTATTATTATATTTATATTTATTTATTTAAATTTTTGTCTGGTCAAAGACACTTCTTTTTGTTCAAGTCTGCCTCCTACTTGGACCACACATGAACAAAACAATTTGATGGACCTTCCACCAGTAAAGTTACACGACGCGGCTTTAACTTGAATGTGCTCGGTATATGTACACGCAACACCCGTCTCCACCACAGGAGGTCAGCAGCGAGTAACACAATAAGCATTACATTTTCTTAATTTTAAAAGGTTCACTATGTAACTTTTGAGTTCTGGGTCCATCTCTTGCTTGTTTTTTATTCAATTACAGGTGGTTTTATAGCTCAAAAATGGCTAGAAAAACAGGCATTTTGGCCTCCACAGATCTGACCTGTAACTTGGTCTGGTTTGGTCTCTGTGAAGATAGAAAGGTTTAATGCCATACAGTGAAACATTCCAGACAAAGCAAACATTTCCATGGTCAAAATAATTTGACGGACCCTCCACCAGAAAAGTGACACGATGCTTTAACTCGAACGTGCTCAGTGTATGTGCACGCAACACCCACCTCCACCACAGGAGGTCAGCGGCGAGTAACACAATAGGCATTACATTTACATTTACATCTGAAATGAGAAAAAATACAACATGATGAAAAAGTTCTAGATTTTTTGTCACTCATTTCAGAAAGTTTCTTTTCCTTGAGTCCTGTGTCCTGTACCTGTAACTTGAAAACTAGCACTACATGACATCACAAGGTGGAAAAGAGCATTTTGAGCTTTGGAGATATGGACAGACTAATAATAAAGAGTTACTCAAACATGTGAATGAAACAAAACACAGCTCGAGCTCTGTTTATGAGCAGGGAACAACATTAGAACATGGCATCAAAGTCAGTTTTAGGCCTCCATAGGTGTTTGGCTCGTTTTAGATCCAGATGAAGCTCTGCAGACTGAAGCTGTGAAACTGTGTCTCATCTTATCTCTCCACCAAATAATCCCGCCCACAGAGGAGAGGGACAAAGGCTTCCTATTGGCTTAGGCGTTCAAATGTAATCAAATCAGTTTTGGACTTCTGTATTCCCCAATGTTCCCTTCATCACTTAGAGTTTGTACCCCACGTCAACAGTTGTACCACCATTAAAACATGGACTCTCCTGCTCTTCAGACTGATTCAAAATGAAATGATCTCCTGTATGAGCTCACACAGGACTGAAAGGGCATCTGGTTTCTTTTAGTTTATCGTTCTCCACCCATTCAGTGAATTCAAATGTCATATCTTAAAGCCTCAAGATGGATACGTCTGAATTATATGAAGTATTTTACCATCAAATAATTCAACTGGTCATATTCTTGTTCATAGTTTAAAAAGCAGTTTGAGAAAAATAGAAACTGCATCACTGTGATCAAATGAGTTTGATCAATACTAAAATAAAACCATCCAGCAAGGTTGTATAAAGAGCCTCGGTAAAAGGTTAGACTTGGTTCTCTGAACGTTTTGGGAATAGAATTTTTTGGTTAGAAAAAAAACTTTAAAACAGGAGTCACCAAACTTTTTTCTCTGGGGGCCACATTGTCGCTCCTGACTGTGTTGGGGGCCAGGGTCAGGTCGGGGCCGTATTACAGAATAGTATGACCCTGACGATGCAGATTATATTCTTTGAAAACTGACACACTTTCTTTACATATCAGACAAACTGCACGGTCCTTACAGTAAACAAAAAATAATTGGTCGTCCACTGTTCTTTAAAAACTCTGTACTCTCTGTCAACTTTTCGTATTTTACACGAGTAATTTTTCTGTCCTTAAACTGCACTACAGAACTCTGCGTGTGCATCTGCTGTGACTGTTTGATCTTGAATTTGTCACATGATGAAAATTCTGCAGCAAATGCAAATGTAAAATACGAATATAAATATAAAATATAAATATATTTTTAATTGAAAAAATCAACAAAATACAAGATGCAGACGTGTTATTATTTGCCAAAAAGTAATTTAAACAAGCGCAATCAGAGACAACAACCTGGTCCCCATGAGGCGTCGGTGGGTCAGTTCATCAGCAGCAGAAGCAGTTTATGAAGAGTCCAGCCCATATTACATGATCATTATATCCACAATGCAATGTGTGTATTTGTACAGGCCCATGAACATTTATGTGATATTGGTCACACATGAGAATGTCTGTGTTTACTAGTGTGAAACCAAAATGTCATTTTTCATGAGTTGTGTGTGTGTTAGTTGTGTGACTGTAGATCAGTGTGTTGTGTATCACCAGAAAAAAGAAGAAATGGAAATTATTTTTGTTCCAATTAGAATTTTAATGGCTACACTGAAAGAGAAAGGAACCGTTATAATTAGTGATTATCTGGAAAACTATTAATATTTGACTATACAAATGCATAAAACTATAAATAGATCATAATTTTTCTGAGATTTTGAGACACTCCCGTTGCTCGAGCTCGATCCTTTATGACTAAAAACGCATATTTGACCTTGGTTACCTTGACCATCGAGTGACCTTGACCGGTTTCAACCTGTAACATCCAGTGTGCCCCGGTTATGTGTGTGCCAACTTGTGTGATGATTGGGTGAATATTTTAGGCCGCAGATGGTTCAGAAATTACCAAAATTGCCGATCCTTTCTAATGGCGTTACCATTCAATTGACCCGTGTGACCTCAAATGACCTTGGATCCTCACCAAACTTTTTATGCCGCATCGGGCACAGGGGCTTGACCCACATACCAAATTTTGTGACAATCGGTCCATAAATGGCAGAATTATCGCGGGTGGACAGACACACAGACACAAAGGGTGAATATAAAACCTGGTCCACCCTTCAGGGACCAGGTAAAAATAGGCCATGACGCTTTTGAGGATCACCTCATGGGGCCAGTTCAGGTGGTGGGGGCAGAGAGGCTGAGGGTCCGGTCAAAGGGGCGTGGTTTGATGCGGGCCTTAGTTTGATGACCCCTGCTTTAGGGGTTTACAGGCTGTAAGCTGGAGTCTGGACACAAGGGGGCGTCAGAATTTGGTCCATTGTAAAACACATTAACTCTTTCCCCCATGAAGACGACATTTGACGACCCCCCCTGAACCCTTAATGACAACTTTTGACACCTCCGCCGTATCACTAAAGACGAGATTTGACGACCTTTAGAAATGGCTCGGTTTTTCACATTTAAACAGAGACTGTGATCGGTCGCTGCCACTACAACCGACACTAGACTGACCAATAGGATTCAAGGATATGTTTTCGCCGATTTTTTCCGAAGTTAATCGAAATAGTGACGATGGTAGCTTCCGGAAAAAAACACAACACGAAACACGTGCAATAGAAAGATCGCGGCGCTGCGGCGCACAGTTTTAGAAATAATGAGGAGCGGACGTATTTTATGGATAAGTTTAGAGAAAGTGACTTTTATAGATTTCAAAGTGATGATGTTGAAGTTGATTATAAAGTGGAAAACAGCGACAGCGACGGACTTTCGGGGAGAAGATGAGAATGCCGCTGATGCGTCTGTGTGGAGTCCTGCGATATCCCAACAAACTATCTGAGCTTTATACTCGACTGAAATCTGGATGTTTCTCAGGCGAGTCCTTTAAAATATTTCAGTCTTTTTTTCCAAGATGCGATGTATAACAGAATCGCTACAGAAAAAAACGCTTATGTGGAGCTCTGCACACGAGAAAATAGACAAGATGACAAATACTGGACACACACTGACGGGGAAGAGTTTTATTATTATATTATTATATTATAATAAGATAAATGAGTTGAATAAATTAAATAAGTTGAATAAGCTAAATGTGTTGAATAAGTTAAATGGAAAAAATGAATTGGGTCCACACAGGTGTACAACAGGTAAAAACAGGTGAACACTTGGCTCTACTGCATCTGGTGATATGAAATCTGTTTAAATACTTTGACAAAGTATATTTTTTTTATTTTTTATGAATATAGTACTCAGAACATGCAGATATCAGATGCTGAATGTAGTTTTTTGTTTTCGATTTTGCACCTGACCAGGTAAACTCTCATTTTCAGTGAGCTGTTATACACCTATAAATGAGTTGAATCACATTTAAACATCCATAAATGAATAGTTCAGAGTCTAAGGTTTCCAGAGATACAAATATGTCTGTGTTACAATTAAGTTCATGAGTGTAAAAATCATTTATAATCACTCGTGGAAGTCTGTTTTCTTTTATGCAATTATGCTCTATGGGTAGCCCTAGTAACATATGTATGGGTTGTTCCTAGTAGGCGTCCAGGGGGAAAGAGTTAAACGGAAAACATGTTTGTTGTGTATTTTAGGCATTAATGTGGCGCATTAAAAATAGTGGGCCAGGTTTTTGTCACTTTCAAATCAAACCTCCCCAAGTCAGTGGTGTCTGCAGGTCAGTACACGGACCTGCTGTGTGGAACCCCCTTCTCTCGCTTCATAGGTGCATTCAAGGTGCAGTATTCGAGAACCGTTTAAGGTGTGTTTAAGGATTATGGGTTATTAGTACACTTGACATAAATCTCCTCACACGTCTTAAGAACCGAAGCGTGAACGTTAAGCTTTTAGGCTTTTTCGCAACGTAAAAACAACACACTCTAACGCCGGCCTGGCATAATATGACATGTACACTGCAAATTTCTCTGATGTGGCCAAGATTTTAAAACATACATCAGGTTATTCATCTTGTTTTCAGATTTATTATCGACTTACTAGTTCTGAGATGCTTAATTCTAGTCTAGAGGTCGTTTATTTTAAGATGTTAAGTAAAATGATCTTGCTGCATGGACAGATAATTTCACTAATTTAAAGTCATTTTCTGACAGATTTAAGTGTTTTTGTCTTAAATTTTGGCCAAGCTTTTTTGCAGCTGTTAAGCTATGTTTAAAATCACCAAAGGTATTCTCAGTTTCTGTCAGTTTGACATTTTTCATAATCCGTGTTTCATTCATTCATTCGTTTTCAATGTAAAACCAAAAATAAGAAAACGAAAAAACAACTATTTTCCTCATTATTTGTGTCCAAGACCAAAATGAAAAAAATGGAAAATGATTTGTTTTTTCAGTTTTTGATTTTGTGTTTAAATGAAGAATGGAAAAAACGGATAACGGACTGAACCAGAACTAAACCAGGACTAACAGGACTAAAACTGGACTAAAACAGGTCCAGGATCAGACCGGAACCAGACCGGGACTGAGACCAGGATTTACACTGGGACCAGACCAGGACTGACACCGGAAACAGGACCAGGACTGAGAGCGGGACCAGACCGGGACTGAGACCAGGACCGAGGCCGGGACCAGACCAGGACTGAGACTGGGAACAGGACCAGGACTGAGCCCGGGACTGAGACCGAGACTGAGACCGTGACTAGACCGGGACCAGACCGGGACTAGACCAGGACTGAAAATGGTTTAGTCCTGGTTTAGTCCTGGTTCAGTCCTGGTTCAGTCCGTTATCCATTTTTTTTCCATTCTTCATTTAAACACAAAATCGAAAACTGAAAAAAACAAATCATTATCCATTTTTTATTTTGGTTTTGGAGACAAATAAAGAAAATAGTTGTTTTTTCATTTTCCTATTTTTGGTTTTATATTGAAAAACAAATGAACCAATGATTACATGGATTTTTCATTCCCCAGATTTCTGTTTTTCTTACTGTTTTGTTGTGGTTTTGAACCTGCTCTTCACAGGTTTAATGGCGCACATCCAAAGTTTTCTTCTTTGGAATTTTCATCTTTCTCGGATGGCATTCCTTTGGCACACCCGGTGGCACTACACCAAACCGGCATGTGACCACTTTACGCCGATCGCTGACGGTAAACGCAGAAGTCTAGCTGAGTTAAGTTTAGCGTTAGACCCTCCAGCTGCAAGTCCTGACGTCAGCCGTACAGTTTCAATATTTCAGAGTCCATTATTGTTGTTTTGTTATACAATTTCACACTAAAATTCCACATTTAAATACAGTGTGTGAAGGACGGATTAAGCTCTTTCAGGAAGCTGTGTGCAGTTTGTTCAGACTAATGGTTCTCTTTTGTTACTTATGACTTTAATTATACAGCACAGGTATAAAAATAGTAGCTGATCGTAATGATTTGCATCCGACTATCTGGAAATGCTTCTTATGTTTTTACAACTGTGAGCCCATATTTCATAGACCTTTCAGCTGTTCCTTTGTTTCAGGGGCATTCGCATTGTAGACCGGATGCCCTTCCTGACGTATTTCTCCTTTGCCTGTTTATTTATGCATTGATTTAGGGAATTGAACCCGTGAACTCCAGTGACCCGGGCAATCCCCATCCCAGCGTATCTTTATTGCACACAGTAGTCATAGTTAGACTGCAGATGGTTCTGGTTAGAGTTGTGCAAATCAACGCCAACACCTTCTTTTGGCACGCGGGGTTTTCTGTGTTGATGACACGTCTAGATGAACAAAATAAATCTGTGTCATTCGCTTATTTGTTTTTCAATATAAAACCAAACATAAGAAAATGAAAAAAAACAACTATTTAACTATATTTCTTCATTATTTGTCTCTAAAACCAAAATGAAAAAAACAGATAATGATTAGTTTTTTCAGTTTTCGATTTTGTGTTTAAATGAAAAATGGAAAAAACGGATAAAGGACTGAACCAGGACTAAAACAGGACTAAAACAGGACTATACTGTTTTCAGTCCAGGTCTGGTCCCGGTCTGGTCCCGGTCCCGGGCTCGGTTCCAGTCTCGGTCCCATTTACGTGACTGAAACTGCGATGCCAGACTGAACCAGGACTAAACCAGGACTGAATCAGGACTAAAACAAGACTAAACTAGGACTAAACCATTTTCAGTCCTAGTCTGATCGCATTCCTGGTCTCAGCCGCAGTCCGGTCCCGGCCTCCGTCCCGGTCTGGTCCCAGCCTGTTCCCGGCCTCTGTCCTGGTCTCAGTCCCAGTCTGGTCCCAGTCTAAGTCCTGGTCTCACTCTCGGTCTGGTCCCAGTCTGGTCCCAGTCTCAGTCCCGGTCTGGTACCGGTCTAAGTCCTGGTCTCAGTCCTGGTCTGGTTCCGGTCTGGTCCCGGACCTGGTTTAGTCCTGGTTCAGTCCGTTATCCATTTTTTTCATTATTCATTTAAACACAAAATCAAAAACTGAAAAAAAACGAATCATTATCTGTTTTTTGTTGTTGTTTTTTTTTCATTTTGGTTTTGAAGAAAAATTATGAATTAAATATTTTTTCATTTTCTTATTTTTGGTTTTATTTTGAAAAACAAATGAACGAATGACACACAGATTGAAATACTTCCTATATTTTTGTGTTTTTCTTTTTAACTTTTTTCCAGAGGTGGTACTATTTATTTGAGTAACTTTTTAATGAAATTGCCCTTTTCAGAGTAGTTTTCTAGCAGGATACTTTTACTCTAACTTTTTTAAATTATTATTATGCAAGTTATTTTTTATTTTTATTACGTAATAAGACAAATATGTCTTATTACGCAAGACATTTTTGAGTCTGTCCTTTGAAAATACCTGATTTTGTGACTTATTTAATGTTTTGTTACCCTTTAAAACAGGCGTGTGGCGGACCGGAGCCTTAGTTTCATGACCCCTGCATTAAAACATGGATTGTGCAACTTTTCTGAGGTCCCATCAAATGTTTTTCTGCATGGAGACGTACTTGCTTTGTCTGGAATATTTCACAGTATGTCATTAAACCTTTCTATCTTCACGAACACTAAAACAGACCAAGTTACAGGTCAGATCTGTGGAGAGGCGACCTCACTCGCAGTCAGAATGTCTGTTTTTCTAGGTATTTTTGAGCTATAAAATCATCTGTAGTTGAATAAAAATAGAGAAAGGAAAGTTGAATGTTGAAAGTAAAAATACAGATACAGGGCAAAAAGTAAAATTAAAAATATCACATAAAAAATCTACTTAAGTAAAAGTATTAAAGTACCTGTTTAAAAATGTACCAGAAAAGTAAAAAGTTGGAAGAATTAAAGGTGGAAATGCAGTTATTTTGATCAAGAATTTAGCTGATTTTACAAGATTCAAGTGATTTCTTCATTTTTCTTCCTGTTTTTATGTTTTTGGTTTTAAATATAAAAAGTATCCACTGTAAAATTTCCCCCAAAAAGTGTACTTCAGTGACTTCCACCACTGCTTTTTAAGTTACTCTTAGTTGAGTAATGTCTTTGATGACTCCTTTGTACTTCTGAGGAATATTATTTTGAAATAACGCTACACTTACTTGAGAACATTTTTTTTAGGTTCTCCACCCAGCTCTGTTTATTTATACACAACAAATTAAAATATTTTTTAAAGTACTCCCAAAGCACGTGAAATAGTACTGCTAACTAAACAGGAACCATGACTAATCCACAGAGTAAATGAAAACGAATATTTAAAAGTGCGGTACTTTCTGGAGGTGACATGTCAACTGATCCCGTGAAAATAGAAAGTTTAAGCCACATTTTGGAAAATTCTCCATGGAGATAAATACGTAGACTCTACCCAAAGTCAAGTTTTAAAATACAAAAAACAGAATCTAAATAAAATCTATAAAAACATACTTGTATCGTATTCTATTTTTTGGCTAAACTGTGCCAGTGTGTCGCTCTGTACGGGACAGTGAGACACCCCATGATCCTGTTGTCCCTCATTTTCTGGTGTGAAAAGTCTTTCCTCCAGATGAACATTCTCAAAACCAAGGACGATCTCTGAAACGGTCCTCACAATCATGATCCAAAAATTGTAAAAGGTTGAGTCTATGAGCACAAACACATATCTAAACACAAACTCGCCTCTGAGTCGTGAAGCAGTGTGCGAAACGAGTCCTTCCACACTGACAAAACCTTATTAACCAAATGTTGTTGTTGTTGTTATTGTTGTTTTATTGTTTTTTTTAACCTGTTTGATGCTTTTGTCTCATTTCATGGTTTGGTAACTTGTCTCTTAAAATCAGAAACAGCCTAAATCAGGTGGTGAAATGGGTGAGTTGATCAGAGAGTCTCAGATTTACCCTCATTACTTGAGGCAGGTGCAGAGACGGGCAGACGCCATTTTCAGACCACTCCCGTCCTCTTCATAATGACTTTAACCTGCTCCCGTCAGGACACAGGTTTAAAGAACCTGTCTGTTTAACTGAGTGCTATAAAAACACTTTTGTCCCTGCAGCCATCAAAGCCCTGAAGCATTATGTCTTTCTATTTACAGCATCTGATGGTTTTAATTCTTTCACCTGCACTATGCACTGCTACTGTCACTTTTCTAGATGCAGATGTGTCAATATATGAATGAATGAGTCACTGCCAAACTAAATGTACCTTGAATCTTTTTCTTTTGGAGTATAGGCAGACTCTATGTTGGAAAACTGGACACAAATATAAATTTTGTGGTGGTTATATTCAAAATGATGTGTTGATCATCTGCCAAGAAGCTTTTTTACTGGTTGAATTGAGTTAAAATCCTGATCTAAATTTCAGCTTTGCATTGTTGTTTAAATACAGTGTGAATGACAGATTGGACAGATTCCTTTCTGTTACTCTTGGGTCCAGTCAAGTAGAAGTAAACAACAAGGCCAAAAATTCAAGTTAATGCATCTGATATAAAAATGTATTGAACAGATACATATGTACTCTAGTTGATGAAACTGTTGACCTTTTTTCTTTACCATTTTTGGTTCTAAAGTTCCATATGTTTTAAACAGACCATGTATGAAACATGGAACAAAAATTATTTCCCAAATTTCAAAGACCTGCAAATCATGTAAATAAATGGATGTATTTCATCATATCTTGTGTTATTCCATCTTTGAACTGTTGATGAAGATACATGATTTTTTTTTTTTGTATTTAAAATAATAAAAATTTGCGTGGAAGGACTGACATATTTTATAGAAATAGTTTCCTTTCATTTTGAAGTAATATTAAAGTATTCAGAAGAAAAAAGTGACAAATTATGGAAAATCATGCACCTTCTACTTGTTTGCACAATTTTCCCTCCGTTACCATGACCTTTCTTTTAGGTTTTTCAGCCTAATCTTGTACCATATGGTAGAAAACTATATGAAGCAAATATTCAAACCAGTTTGTTAAGGATATGTAAGTGAGAACCGCTAGTTATCATTGTTTGGATTTATTGCCCAAAAAGTGCTGCATATTTCATTCTCTCCGTTACCGACATGAGTTTTTAAATTTTTTGTGAACAACTTGAAAGAATATCACAGGTTTAACTTGACCCTGTTGGAGTGTAACTCTTTCCTACATTCTGATACTTTACTTATTTCAATAGTCCCTCTAGTTTCTGAATAAGAGACATTTGAATGTCAAAAATCTGACCCTGTTTCCCTCTGTTACCACTTGACCGGACCCTCTTGCACCTCCAATGGACAACTGCACAACACACTAGTAAGCAGCAGGGGGTTTTGGGGGGGGCTTTGTACCAAAATGACTACACGCTGCTGCCGAATCCTACGTTTATGAATGAAGGGCGTAGGTCACATGTACCAGTGGTGGTGAAAACACGAATAGATCGGCAAAATAGCTGTCAGCGCACCAAAACAGTTCATCTCTGTGTGACAAAACAAGTCACAATGCCAAATCAACACAGGTGAGTGGGATACGTCTCAACAGCGAACATGCATCAAATGCAGCGAGCGCGCAAACGACGTACACCCATACCCGACCGAAACATCTAGCCTAACCCTTGGGAGAGCCCAAAATCTATTGGAATCGATACGATAACAGACAGGACAGAGGCTCCCTCACAGCGAAACAGGATCCTGTGTCGCGCATTAATACGAACACTTCATGACCAAAATGACGAGGCCACAGAAGCAGCTACACAGAGAGGAGACACAATATTCCAATGTAAGTCAATTACTAAAATAACTTTTAAGGACAGTTTTGTTACAGAAACTTAATAATCCATTTTATTTATTGTTTTGGTTGTGTTTGGTTCAACAATGGTTTATTCAAAGTCCATTTTTTTTAACAAGTCCTTGCTGTAAACCAGATTACATAAAGCTATTCTTATGTTAACAAGTCTGTTTTATTTAGGCCTGTTGTTTTTGTTTGTCTTGCGGTTCCTGTGTTAAATGTTCTTTAGAAAGTCAAGTTTATTGACCTTTTGAGGGTGTATTTTTATTCCATTGTCATTATAATAGTTGAAAATGGTCTCAAAATGTCAATATTATAATTTATCGCAATAATTTCTTGGTCAATTAATCGTCCAGCAAAATCTGTTATCATTTCAGGCCTAATCAGCGGTCGACACAGATGGTGAGCGGAGGGGGATTCACGGCCCCACGATTTGACGCACAACCATAAACCCTCTGTAATAAAGGGTTACTCAAACATGTGTGAATGAAACTGTTTTTAAGAAAGTAACAACATCATAACACCGTTTAAAGCTCACAAGAGTTGGTTTTGCGTGATATAGGACTTTTAATTGTTGTTATTTGGGGTATAACATTAACTCTGGGTATTTTATTTGTTAATCATCTGCCAAGAAACCTTTTAAAATGAAGAAACTTTCTGTAACTCTTGTTTTGTTTGTGCAAACCAGTTCTTCCCTTTGTGCACTTTGATTATAATGATACAGGTATAAAAATAGTCACTGGTCATTATTTGCACCTGATTGCTGGGAAGGTCTAATCCTCGCTAAGTAAACCTTCATAGAACTATCATCATAATCATAAAACGTACAATAGTTAATTATCTGATTTGTGGAGTAATCAGACTACTGGAATGACATGTAAACAACACGGTCTGATAGGAGTAATCAGATTTCTGTCTAATCGAAGGACAAATCAGTAAATAGGTTTTCTTGTGCACTGAAACACATCAATAATAAGAAACAAAGAGGTTATCTATATTTATATCTATTTATTTATGTATTTATGTATTCATTATTATTATTTTATTTTGCACGTATAACATAACAATAAAAAAACACACTAGATAAAAAGTTGGTGCTGGAAGAGGCAAAAAACCCAAAAGGGCATAATATTAAAGCCTCCACCTTATGAATACAGTAAAAATTTAACAATATCGCTGTGCATTAAAAAATAAAAATAAAAATTACACTTAAAAAACATGAATAAAATTCATTTGATCCAAACACGGATTAAAACACAATGAAACATCCACAACTGAATGATTATCAAACATTACCATAAAATATCAAACATTTCCTCAAACTCTTTTTCAACAACACCTCTGATTTCCCGTCACTAACCAGACGAGAAAACTGCTCCAGAATTTCCCGTCTCCGTATCGAAGTGAAACTGAGCTCTTGATGTGACACATTTTGGAGGAAAATTATGATTTTGATGAATTTTGTATCTATGAATCTCTGCATTGGTTTTAAAGTAAAATGTGTGAAATGTTTGGGGATCGTCATTGAATTATAAAGAATTTTATACATAAAAATAAAAATTGATGAATATTAATCTCATAGACATTAAGAATGTTAAGTGTGATAACGTTAGTGGAATGAGTTGCAATTTGAACTAAACATTTTTGCACCAATAATATTTTGTTCAGAGTAGAGAAAGTGCAGCCCAGACGTTATTACAATATGACAGACAGGGATGAATTAAACTATAGTATAATGTAAGTATAGACATTGAGTCCAGAAATTTACAAACTTTTCTTATAATGCCAAGAGATTTATTATTTTTTCTGGTCACCCATCTATCCATGTGTGTATCTGTATTTATTACAGACAGACAGACAAGGTGTCCCCAAATAATTGACATAATTTCACAGGTCAATAATTTTGGCAGTTCTTCAAACCTCAAATTTTCACAGAATGTACAGAAACAGATCAGGGTTTTATATTTAATGTTTTACTTTTGTTCTGTTTTCAGGTTGAGCCGTTCACTCCCAAAGAGAGAAGTCATTTTGCGTCTTGGATTCTGCTCGCAAACACTCACCCACATCAAGACTGTGCATTGTGCTTTTAATGCAAAAACTTCACCAACTGGCAAACAAATTTGGATTTGGTACCAAAAATGTAAAGCGGAAGGATCTTCTGCAGGGCTAAAGGATCTGGTAGACCAACATCAACACCATCATTGAGCTACACTTAGTAGTTTTCAAGATAATTGCTTTTAAAATGATGTTAACTTTTTTGGGACGGACATCGCAATACCAAGCGATGGTAACATCAGGAAAAAGGAACCCGAGAAACTAGAGAAATACCAGGGGCTCAAGGAGGAGCTCTGGAGATGGCCTGGAAGGTGAAGGCATCAGTGGTACTCGTGGTGATTGAAGCACTCAGGGCTGTAACCCCCAAACTGGAAGAGACTACAGCAGATCCCAGGAAAAAACATCAGACATCTCAGTCCAGAAAAGCACTGGTACTGGGAACAGCAAAGATACTGCGCAAAAATCTTAAACTCCCAGACCTCTGGTAAAAGACCCGAGCTGGATGAGGGTGAGAGACCAACCACCGTGGAAGGTGTCTATATCTCTCTATTCTATAAATCTGTCTGTTACAATAAATCTGATCTATCTATCTATCTGTCATCTATCTGCTTGTATGCCGATATAATTTTTATCTGGATTCTGTTTATCTAGAAAATATGTCTATTCTATCTTTCTGTCTATATTTACCTATTTTTCTATCTACAGTATCTTTATCTGTTCATCTTGTCTGACCAGTATTCTCAGCTCAGTTTGACGTTCACAAGTGATGCGACCGTGACATCATTATATCTATCATCTCTCTATATATATATCTCTCCATCTCTCCATTTCTCCCTCTATCTGGCCATCTTTGTGTAGAAACCTGAATCTGACGTACGGACGTGAGTGATGAGACGGTGACTTGATCATTAGTCACGTTTAAACTTTCCACGGAATTATTATTATTATTATTATTATTATTATCTGTTGTTTTGATGTGACATAAGAAGAATGCTCCGGAGCCTGTTTGATTCGCTTTGCTCTGTGCCTCTATTAAGATCTGCACTAAACAAACAAGAACAACTCGGTGTTATCCATCTACACCTATCTATACCTCATCATCACCTTCGCGGAATGACGTCAACAATGGTTAGCTCTAGGTATCGCTAAGTATCTCACAATACAATACAATATGAAACCAGTTCACATATATTGTTGTGTTCATAACTGGAGTTTGATTTACTGTGCAGCCTCTTCTTCTGTGTTTTTGTTTCTTTTTTCTTCGTGTGACCTTTGCCGTGCCCCTTCTTTGTAAGTTTGCTATTGGGAAGAGGCCAGTCGTCTGTTGTAACCTCATGATTTAAGAGTCCTTTTGTTAATATTTTGCCTTTATTTACATTTGTAATTATACAGGGTGTCTCAAAAAAATTTGACTTCATTTCGCATGTCAGTAATTATGGTCGAGCAAGTTCATGAAAAACTCTTGCGAAGCCCCAAGAAAACTGTAAGGAGAACAAGTTTGGAAACCCAAATTCCTCAAATGACATTTTGGTGTACCAGATTCTTTCTCTTTAAATCTTTGGTACCAAATCCAAATTTGTTTGCCAGCATTAGAAGCAGTAGCTCTGTAAACTTCTCTCTGGGACAATAAAGTGTCTACGTAATATACAGTATAACACAAGGGCTCAGAATGGAGATGGAACCAATGCGACGCTCTGGCGGAGGACAAACAGCTGCTGTGGTGAACACTACAATACAAAGTGAACATCAGGAAAAAGGAACACAAGAAATTAGGGGAAGCTGGAGGAGGTCTGAGCTCAGAGATGGAGGAGGTCTCAGGTTTGGAGCTGGAGGAGATGTCGAAGGTGAAGGCATCGGAGCACTCAGGGTAGGGACCCACAAACTGGAGGATCTACAAAAGATCCCAGAAGAAACAGGCACCTCGATCTCAAGTGCAAGAACAGCAAAGATACTGCAGAAATACTCAAGGTTCCAGGCCTTTGGTAGAGGAGTGGAGTTTGGTAAAAGGATGAGACCATCCGCAGAAGAGTGTATGTGATTTTAAGATTTTTTTTATTTATTTTCTGTCTGTGGAGAAATGTTCACTTAACGTAAGTAGGTTTGTTTAAAACCTACAAAAAAATCAGAAATCAGATATTAATCATTATTAAAACAAGTATCGAAACTAGATACTGATCTGAGCAGGTTTTGATACTGAAAAAATGTGGAGCATTTCATGGCCACAGTATCTGGTCTGCATAGCTAGAGCCATAAGGCTTTACATTTTACATTACTTCGTAACCGCCTGGCATTTAACGATAAAACAGGCAAAGACAAAGACAAAAAAATAAATAAATATATAAAACAATCAATAAATAAAAAGCTTTTAATAAAGCTGTAGTCTAGAAAAGTAGGTTAACAGCAAATTCAGTCACACCTTTTAAACACAATATGTGAAAATATAGCACACTATAGGCAACACCCTCATTATAATATAAAGTGTGTAATAGTTAATTGTAATATTACACTGACTGTGTAATATTATGTAATATTTCACTGACTGTGAGCGGGGTCACCTCTCCACAGATCTGACCTGTAACTTGGTCTCGTTTAGTCCCCGTGAAGATAGAAAGGTTTAAGTGAAACATTCCAGACAAAGCAATAACATCTCCATGGAGAAAAGTGTTTGAAACTGCAGCCCGTGTTCCATCGTGTACAGAGAATCCAAACTTCTACACACCCTCAAAACAAAATGTAGAACGATGTCTCTGGCTCTGGTGTTGCTTGTAGCCTCCTGCTGCCAAGTCGATCCACAGTGTCTATGGAGTCAACAAGTTTTTTCTTTCACATTGACGGGAGAACCACCTGACAAATCTTTATCGCAACAGATTATCTCAGATTCAGGGACTTCGACTAACCTTGTTCCACAGGCTTCTCCAGCTCTTTAACTTGTTGCTCCAGCTTAGCCATCTTCATGTCCACAGTTAAAACATCCAACAGTCCAGCACCTGATTGTGTCCATGCAGATGTACTAGGGAGATTGTTTTCCCTGGAATGTACCACAGTATGGCATTAAACGTGCTTATTATTTAATTATAAGTGCGTTTACAATTAAACAGTACTTTGAAGAATATGTAAGCAGCCCACCTCTCCACAAACCAGACCTGTGAATCACCTTGGTGCTTGTCTCCATGGAAATCGATAAGTTTATACCTCACTGTGAAATATTTCAGGCCAAACAACGACATCTCCATGGTGACAGACCCTCCAGCCAGATAGATATAAGACAGATATAAGGAAGTGTCTACCACCAGCGTCTGACCAGAACTGAAGAAGCAGCTTGGATGAGCTGCAAAATGTCTTCAACCAAACTAACTTTTGTCCAGTCGACGAACTGAATTTTCT
This sequence comes from Boleophthalmus pectinirostris, assembly GCF_026225935.1. Classification (NCBI taxonomy): domain Eukaryota; kingdom Metazoa; phylum Chordata; class Actinopteri; order Gobiiformes; family Gobiidae; genus Boleophthalmus; species Boleophthalmus pectinirostris. The sequence goes on along the minus strand of NW_026571299.1, from coordinate 2,323,045 downwards.
CCTCGCCTCCAGCCAGAAAGTTTAACTCATCATCAATTATGTCAAACCTCTTGTTGATCAAGTAGTGCCTTGCTGCCACCGTACATCCAGAACGCTGCATCTCGGGTCCTGACTCGTAACGGGAAGTCCGAGCACACGTGTCCTGCGCTCAGGTCTTTGCACTGCCCCCTGCGGCTCTGCTTGTATACAAGTCTCTCCATGACCGAGCACAAAAGTCTACCTCCTGCTGGTGCCCAGAGTCAGGACTAAACCAAGGCTAAACCAGGACTAGACCAGGACTAAACCAGGACTAAACATGGGGATTCATAGTTTCAGGTTCATGCAGCTTAAAACCTGGAACAGTCCTGCATATGTTCAAAACAGCTGCATATGACTGAAAGGTTTTCATTTTTCATTCCGCACTCTTTTCTCTGTCTCTCTCTCTTTTTAGTTTTATGATGATTATTTATGTTTTGATTTGTTTTTATTGTGATTTTAATGTATTTCTTATTCTGTAGAGCACTTTGAATTAAATTGCATTCAAATTGGGCTGTACAAATAAACTTAAACTTAAATAAACAACTGCGGACTATTGGGTCTTTTGCTTTGGAACCTCAGACTCACTGTGACCATCAGGAGACCAGTCCATGTTTTCATTGGCTACAGTTGAATATTCACGTTCGCATTTCTTCACCTCCAGGGCGACAGGAGCTCAGTTGGTAGAGCGTTTGTCCTCGGGCGACACACTTAACCCACCTCGCCCTCAGAGTCTGCGCACACTGGTATAGGAATGTGTAGGAATGGTTCCTTGAGGTAAAGTGCTTTAAGTGCCTTGAAGGTGGAAAAGCGCTGCATAAAGATGTGACATTAAAATGACATTACAGATGCCAAGGTTTGCCCAGAATCGGCTTTCACAAGTCTTTTTTCAAAATCTGGAGCGGAGCGTTGCAAAGTAAGACCGACTAGCCCGCCACCTTGAACCTTTCCCATTCAGACAAACATTTCTTTCCTGATTTGAAGCACTTTGTGAGGACTTTCCCCATTGAAAAGATTATTATTATTATTATTTTAATTGCTTTATTGACCACGGAGGGCGGTTGCCATCGTTTGAAACCTGAATAGTCCTTAACTTCTAAAAAAGATTAAAAAATTAACATAAAAACATTAAAAGTTTAAAGATGCATTGTGTAACTTTTCTGAGGAAGAGTCTGCCATCTTCTTGTTTCTATGGATATGTCATTGCTCTGCCCGGAATGTTCCACAGTGTGACATTAAACAGCTCTACATTTACATTTAGTCAATTGCAGGTGGGTTTATTTCTCAAAAATACTCGGAAAAACAGGCGTTCTGACTGTGAGCGGCGTCGCCTCTCCGCAGATCTGACCCGTAACTTGGTCCAGTTTGGTCTCCATGAAGATCGGAAGGTTTAATGCCATACTGTGAAACATTCCAGATAAAGTTATAATATCTTCATGGAGGAAAAGAAAAAAAAAAAAAAAAAAGAGTTATATAATGCACCTTTAAAACGTTGCTCAGTGTTCCAGCCAACCAGCCACAAGAGCAGCCAACAATCACCATGGCAACCACAGAATAGTATTAAGGCTCCATCTCTGTTATGTGGAAATAAGAAAAACATACAGATGAGTTGCTTTGACGCACAAAAATGCTCCTGGACGTGTCTTTTGCTGCCAATCTTACATGAAACAAAAGGGAAGTCTATAAATAAACAAATGTTATCTTTATGTGAGGGCACGAAAAGGGCAAACTCCGGTCTCGGAAGAAGAAAGCTCAGGATTTGTCTTGGTTTTGACACTTGTCCGTCATGGGTGGCAGGTGACAGGGTGACAGGAGCCAGCAGGGTGTGGGGCATTCCAGGAGCCCGCGTCAGGAGGAGGTAGCCCCGCCCACAGCTCAGGCAGCGGGCACCTTTAAAAACACCAGTGCCAGCATCCTCCCCAGAAACACAGGGCCCAGGACAGAAACTCCAAGACTCAGATCCAAGACTCAGATCCAAGACTCGGCTCCAAACATCACATTTACTCCTCTGAAGATGAATGTGGCAAAGGTCCTCTGTGTGGCCCTGTCTGTGGCTCTGTGCGTCAACACAGGTACTTTTGGTTTATCTCATCTTATATGTACGTGTGATACAAAACATGACTCATGCCTCAGACTTAAGTCATGATTTTATCTTCATCAAGGAAGCTTTTTCATGGTTTTGTCATTTTAAAAAAAAAGGTCTTCATTTCTTGTTATTACAATTCAATGATGTTCCTTGTTTTAAATATTAACAAAATGTACAAAAAACAAGATAACTAAGATAAATGCTGAATTCAAGGCAAAGTTGCTTGAGTTTATAAAACTGTTGTTATGGTCGTGTTATGTTTTGTTCAACAGCCGAGGGTTTGTTGTTTAATAAAACCTAGTGTTTTATACTGGGCTATAGAGGTCTAGTCCTGGTTTAGTTCTGATCCAGTTTAGACCTGGTCTAGTCCTGGTTTAGTTCTGATGTAGTTTAGACCTGGTCTAGTCCTGGTTTAGTTCTGATCCAGTTTAGACCTGGTCTAGTCCTGGTTTAGTTCTGATGTAGTTTAGACCTGGTCTAGTCCTGGTTTAGTTCTGATGTAGTTTAGACCTGGTCTAGTCCTGGTTTAGTTCTGATGTAGTTTAGACCTGGTGTAGTCCTGGTTTAGTTCTGATGTAGTTTAGACCTGGTGTAGTCCTGGTTTAGTTCTGATGTAGTTTAGACCTGGTGTAGTCCTGGTTTAGTTCTGATGTAGTTTAGACCTGGTGTAGTCCTGGTTTAGTTCTGATGTAGTTTAGACCTGGTGTAGTCCTGGTTTAGTTCTGATGTAGTTTTAGACCTGGTGTAGTCCTGGTTTAGTTCTGATGTAGTTTAGACCTGGTGTAGTCCTGGTTTAGTTCTGATGTAGTTTAGACCTGGTGTAGTCCTGGTTTAGTTCTGATGTAGTTTAGACCTGGTGTAGTCCTGGTTTAGTTCTGATGTAGTTTAGACCTGGTGTAGTCCTGGTTTAGTTCTGATGTAGTTTAGACCTGGTGTAGTCCTGGTTTAGTTCTGATGTAGTTTAGACCTGGTGTAGTCCTGGTTTAGTTCTGATGTAGTTTAGACCTGGTGTAGTCCTGGTTTAGTTCTGATGTAGTTTAGACCTGGTGTAGTCCTGGTTTAGTTCTGATGTGGGTTTTTCTCTTTCAGTTGCTTCGTTAAACTGCAGGGTTTGCTCAGACGCTCAGTGCACCAGTGTGGGACCAGCAGCATGTAACACTGGAGAACTGTGTCTGTCTGCCTACATACAGGGTGAGAACACAACACACACACACACACACACACACACACACACACACACACACACACACACACAACACACACACACACACACACACACACACACACACACACACACACACACACACACACACACACACACACACACACACACACACACACACACACACACACACACACACACACACACACACACACACACACACACACACACACACACACACACACACACACACACACACACACACACACACACACACACACACACACACACACACACACACACACACACACACACACACACACACACACACACACACACACACACACACACACACACACACACACACACACACACACACACACACACACACACACACACACACACACACACACACACACACACACACACACACACACACACACACACACATACACACACACACACACACACACACACACACACACACACACACACACACACACACACACACACACACACACACACACACACACACACACACACACACACACACACACACACACACACACACACACACACATACACACACACACACACACACACACACACACACACACACACACACACACACACACACACACACACACACACACACACACACACACACACACACACACACACACACACACACACACACAACACACACACACACACACACACACACACACACACACACACACACACACACACACACACACACACACACACACACACACACACACACACACACACACACACACACACACACACACACACACACACACACACACACACACACACACACACACACACACACACACACACACACACACACACACACACACACACACACACACACACACACACACACACACACACACACACACACACACACACACACACACACACACACACACACACACACACACACACACACACACACACACACACACACACACACACACACACACACACACACACACACACACACACACACACACACACACACACACACACACACACACACACACACACACACACACACACACACACACACACACACACACACACACACACACACACACACACACACACACACACACACACACACACACACACACACACACACACACACACACACACACACACACACACACACACACACACACACACACACACACACACACACACACACACACACACACACACACACACACACACACACACACACACACACACACACACACACACACACACACACACACACACACACACACACACAACACACACACACACACACACACACACACACACACACACACACACACACACACACACACACACACACACACACACACACACACACACACACACACAACACACACACACACACACACACACACACACACACACACACACACACACACACACACACACACACACACACACACACACACACACACACACACACACACACACACACACACACACACACACACACACACACACACACACACACACACACACACACACACACACACACACACACACACACACACACACACACACACACACACACACACACACACACACACACACACACACACACACACACAACACACACACACACACACACACACACACACACACACACACACACACACACACACACACACACACACACACACACACACACACACACACACACACACACACACACACACACAACACACACACACACACACACACACACACACACACACACACACACACACACACACACACACACACACACACACACACACACACACACACACACACACACACACACACACACACACACACACACACACACACACACACACACACACACACACACACACACACACACACACACACACACACACACACACACAACACACACACACACACACACACACACACACACACACACACACACACACACACACACACACACACACACACACACACACACACACACACACACACATACACACACACACACACACACACATCACACACACACACACACACACACACACACACACACACACACACACACACACACACACACACACACACACACACACACACACACACACACACACACACACACACACACACACACACACACACACACACACACACACACACACACACACACACACACACACACACACACACACACACACACACACACACACACACACACATACACACACACACACACACACACACACACACACACACACACACACACACACACACACACACACACACACACACACACACACACACACACACACACACACACAACACACACACACACACACACACACACACACACACACACACACACACACACACACACACACACACACACACACACACACACACACACACACACACACACACACACACACACACACACACACACACACACACACACACACACACACACACACACACACACACACACACACACACACACACACACACACACACACACACACACACACACACAACACACACACACACACACACACAACACACACACACACACACACACACACACACACACACACACACACACACACACACACACACACACACACACACACACACACACACACACACACACACACACACACACACACACACACACACACACACATCACACACACACAACACACACACACACACACACACACACACACAACACACACACACACACACACACACACACACACAACACACACACACACACACACACACACACACACACACACACACACACACACACACACACACACACACACACACACACACACACACACACACACACACACACACACACACACACACACACACACACACACACACACACACACACACACACACACACACACACACACACACACACACACACACACACACACACACACACACACACACACACACACACACACACACACACACACACACACACACACACACACATCACACACACACACACACACACACACACACACACACACACACACACACACACACACACACACACACACACACACACACACACACACACACACACACACACACACACACACACACACACACACACACACACACACACACACACACACACACACACACACACACACACACACACACACACACACACACATACACACACACACACACACACACACACACACACACACACACACACACACACACACACACACACACAGACACACACACACACACACACACACACACACACACACACACAGACACACACACACACACACACACACACACACACACACACACACACACACACACACACACACACACACACACACAGACACACACACACACACACACACACACACACACACACACACACACACACACACACACACACACACACACACACACACACACACACACACACACAGACACACACACACACACACACACACACACACACACACACACACACACACACACACACACACACACACACACACACACACACAGACACACACACACACACACACACACACACACACACACACACAACACACACAGACACACACACACACACACACACACACAAATACAACCACACACATAGATGTTGTAAGATGTTTTTTTAACACTTTGGTTTTTATTTCATTTACTTACTCCTTACTTCCTTATTTGTCCATATTGTAGCTTTTGTTTCTCCTTTAGTATCGTTCAGTTTTCTGGAGCTCAACAGTGACACCTGCTCCAGTTCTGAAGTTTATTTTCTGCTCATTTTTCCAATTGACCAGTTAAAACATTCAGATATTACGAGCTCAAAAAGTCATCAGCTACGTGGAAACTTCTGTCTGATCTGGTGAAACGCTTTTAATAACTTAGTGTTTCTTAAAGTTTCAGAAACAGATTTATAAAATTATAGTTCTTGTGGTCATTAGTCATAATCACAGGGCCCTGAGCGAGCTTTGAAACTTGTATTTATTATTATTATTTTATTATTTGTAAAGTCAAAAAAAATTTTACATTCAAGTTAAAGATGATTTTCAAAAGAAGATTAACACCCATGTGCTACCCTGACATTTCCATCTATCACTTTGTTTTTCTTAAGCTTCATTCAGAAACATGCTGGGCGACTCTAGTTGGACACGTTTGCATTTGAGTTCAGATGCTCCTGACGTCCATCTTGGATGTCTTGTGCCGTGTCGATGACAAATTCTCACCGCGTTGACGCCTGAAGATGTGGCACAAAAATGCAGGACGCCTTAGACACGTGTCCGCGTAGACTTAAAAGTTGCAAAATAGCAAGAGACTGGTGTCAAATAAGGCATAATTAGATAAATGTACACATACATGTGCAAATAAAATACAGAAATATAGTAATACAAATAAAGCTGATAACGGTGAGCTGTGGTGTGTGTGAGATGTTCCTAAACTCTTCTGTGTCTTTTCTCTTCAGTGACCAGCGGTACCAACCCCCCTCCATCACACAGCAGTACAAAGGCTGCGCAGACGCCAATCTGTGCCCGGCGGTTGGCGACTTCGACTTCTCCGCGGACATCGGCACCGGGAATGTTCTGGGACGTGCAACCTGTTGTGGCACAAACAACTGTAACACTGCTGATGCCACCGGTGAGAGACATTCATTCATTACAACTGTCCTTAAAGAAGGGCTATAAGGAGCTTTCTACATGACTCATGAGGTTTTAGATGCATCCAAAAACGTTCATTTTGTCTTTATTTGCATGTTTCTTCCGGTTTACCCTAAAACTAAAGCTCAAATACAAAAATTTACTTCTTCTACACTTGTAGATACTTTTTTTCTGGGGACCCATATTTAAAAAATCACACACCTTTACGACCCAAGTCAGTAGACATTATTCATATTCACAAAATAAAGGTGGATTTGACCATTATTGAACATTAATGAGGATATTTTATTGAGTGATTGTGTCTCTCTGAACAATTAGTATTACTCAAGTTTTAAACAATGAAAATCAGTCACTGAACCTGCAATAAAAGGATCCATAAGTCGCCCATTTCTTTTTCTTTTCAACATTCAATTGAACCAGCAAGATTGGAACAAAATAGTCACTAAAATAATTACAAAAAGATTAGAAATTATACAAAACATGTCTTAACATTTCAACACCTGACCCAGTCTTTGGGAAACAATGTCTTAAAGCCTCCTTACGGTTAGCTCCCACACGACAAAAACAAAAACATGATACAAAACTTCACAACATCTTGACAAACCGAATGCGATGTGCAGTAGTTTCATTAGAGCGCTCTGAAATAAAATCTAAGCTAAAAATAAAATCAAACCAAGAAAAAAGTAATAAAAATCTGTATGTTTTAGCTGGTACAGTTTATTGACGAGCATGTTCTTTCTTTCAGCGCCGGCCACCCCTGGAGCCGGGACTCTGACCTGCAACAGATGTGATGCCCCGAACTCCTGCACCACGCCTGTGACCTGCAACAGCATGGAGAACCGCTGCTTCCAGGCCTTAGGTACAAAAAAACCCCCCAAAAAACTCACATGGGCATCCTCTGATATGAATTGACCCCTAACCACAGGCATCATACCAAATTATTCATATTTCTATACTAAGGTATCAAAGAGTATTGATTATCACAAAAAATAATCTAGTTTTATTGTTGTTTTTATGTGTTTTATACATAATTCATTGGTATTCAGACCCTCTGTCACTCTCCCCTTTAGTCCTCCAAACCCCCTTATTCTCCCCTCAAGACCCCGTCCCTCCTCCCGCTCACTCTCCCTTTAGTCCTCCAGACCTCGCCCCTCCTCCCCCTTCACTGTCCCCTTTAGTCCTCTAGACCTCACCTCTTTGACTCGCCCCTTTAGTTCTCCAGACGCCTCACCCTCCCCTTTAGTCCTCCTGACACCTCTCACGCTCCCCTTTAGTCCTCCAGATCCATGTCACTCTCCCCTTTAGTCCTCCAGACCCCTCCCTACTTTCTCTTTTAGTCCTCTAGACCCCTGTCACTCTCCCCTTTAGTCCTCCAAAACCCCCCTAACTCTCCCTTTTAATCCTCCAGACCCCTTCGCTCTCCCCTTTAGTCCTCCAGACCCCATCCCCCTCACTCTCTCCTTTAGTTTCCCAAACCCCACCCTTTCACTATCCCCTTTAGTCCTTCAGACCCCATCCTCCTCACTCTCCCCCTAAGTCCTCCAGACCTTCCCTCTTTTACTCTCCCCTTTAGTCCTCCAGATCCATGTCACTCTCCCCTTTAGTCCTCCAGACCCCTTTTTACTTTCTCTTTTAGTCCTCTAGACCCCTGTCACTCTCCTCTTTAGTCCTCCAGACCCCCTTCACTCTCCCCTTTAGTCCTCCAGACCCCTCCTTACTTTCTCCTTTAGTCTTCCAGACCCCCTATGCTCTCCCCTTTAGTCCTCTAGACCCCCTCACTCTCCTCTTTAGTCCTCCAGACCCCTCCTTACTTAATCCTTTAGTCCTCCAGACCCCCTCACTCTCCCCTTTAGTCCTCCAGACCCCCTCACTCTCCCCTTTAGTCCTCCAGACCCCCTCACTGTCCCCTTTAGTCCTCCAGATCCCTCCTTACTTAATCCTTTAGTCCTCAAGACCCATACGCTCTCCCCTTTTAGTCCTCCAGACCCCTTTTCTCTCCCTTTTAGTCCTTAGTACTACAGTAAATTAGCAGTAGTAGTAAAAGTACTCTCTTTGATTTTCTCCGTCTCCCACAGTAACGCCAACCGGGTCCAGCCAGACCAACGCCCTCGGGTGCTCCTCCTTCAACCTGTGCGGGTCGAGCGCCAACAACCTCGCCCCTTTGCTCTCCGCCTTCGGGACACTCAACACCGCGCCCACCTGCTGCACCACGGACAACTGCAATACCCCCGTCCCCATTACTACAACCGCTCCTCCTACTACTACTACTACTACTACACCTCCAACGACCACTACCACCACTACAACCACTACTACTACTACTCCTACAACCACTACTACTACTACTCCTACTACTACTACTACTACTACTACTACTACTATAGCCCCAGCTTCTTCTACTACCTCTACTACTAGTACTACTGCAACTTCGTCCGCTGTCTCCATGACGACAGTGACTCTGCTCTCTTCTCTCTTTGGCCTGATGATTTGCGCTCTGTTCTGAGACATTTAAACCGAAGAAAATTGTGTAAAATTGTGAATCAAAAAAGAAAAAACAAAACTAAACATATGAAGTTCCTTAAGAAATTGGAAGGGATTGTGATGTATGTTTGTCAGATTTATACAGTATTTCATAAATTCAATTAAAAATATGTGTTCCTGTGTGTTTGCTTTTTATCTCGTTCGTATCGACTAAGACAAGAATTTATTCACGGACAAAATTGCGAAATAAAAACACTAAAATCACGTAGATTAATACGTTAATACGAACATCATCATCATCGTTATAAATATAGTCTACGGTAATCCGTGTGTCATTCGATTTTCAATATAAAACCAAAAATAAGAAAACGAAGAAAACAACAATTTTCTTCATTATTTGTCTCCAAAACTAAAATGAAAAAATAGATAATGATTTGTTTTTTTCAGTTTTTGATTTTGTGTTCAAATGAAAAATGGAAAAAACTGATCATTTCCCATTTCCGTGACTTAAACTGCAATGTCGGACTTTTGCGTCACATACGGACTGAACCAGGACTAAGACAGGACTAAACCGTTCTCAGTCCTGGTTTGGTCCCAGTCTCAGTCCTGGTCTCTGTCCCTGTCTGGTCCAGGTCTGGTCCCGGTCTCAGTTCTGGTCTCAGTCCCTGTCTGGTCCCGGTCTCAGTCCTGGTCTGGTCCCAGTCTAAGTCTTGGTCTCATTCCCAGTCTCAGTCCTGGTCCTGTTCCTGGTCTCAGTCCCAGTCTGGTCCCAGTCTCAGTCCTGGTCCTGTTCCTGGTCTCAGTCCCAGTCTGGTCCCAGTCTAAGTCTTGGTCTCATTCCCAGTCTCAGTCCTGTTCCTGGTCTCAGTCCCAGTCTGGTCCCAGTCTCAGCCCTGGTCCTGTTCCTGGTCTCAGTCCCAGTCTGGTCCCAGTCTCAGTTCTGGTCCTGTTCCTGGTCTCAGTCCCAGTCTGGTCCCAGTCTCAGTCCTGGTCCTGTTCCTGGTCTCAGTCCTGGTCTCAGTCCTGGTCTGGTTCCAGTCTGGTCCCGGGCCTGTTTTAGTCCTGGTTCAGTCCATTATCTGTTTTTTTCCATTCTTCATTTAAACACAAAACTGAAAAAAAAAAAGAAAAAAAATCATTATCTGTTTTTCATTTTGGTTTTGGAGACAAATTATGACCAAAATAGCAGTTTGGGTTTTTTTTGTTTTTTTTTTCTTGTTTCATTTTTTATTTTGAAAAACAAATGAACGATTGACCTCCAGATCGGGTCAAACACATGATAAACACTTTGCAGAGAACGTGGGGTGTGTCCCAGAACATGACACTGGCACATGAACAATAAAAAGAACACACGCAATAATAATAATAATAATAATAATAATAATAATAGAATAATAATTACACAGAGATGTTCTTTTGATAACCCTGTGACTTGTCAATCATCAGATCATTGCTGCTCTGTTTTCCTATGACCTCTTGTACTGGATCTAACTGAGATTTTATGTTTTATCACTTATTTTTCTTTTTTCTTTTGACTTGTTTTATTACCACACTTTTTACTCTTTGTTGTTATGATATTTTGTGATGTGTGAGAGTCTGTGTCCAAGTAATTTTCCTTTGTGGATCAATAAAGTTTGTCTGTGTTTATGTCTAAAGCTCTGTTCAGTTTGCAACCTGAAGTTTTTTTGTTTGTTTTGTTTTTTTATTTTTATTTAACCTTTATTTAACCAGGAAAAAGTCTAATTGAGATTAAAAATCTCTTTTTCAAGAGCATCGTAGGCAAGAGGCCACAAAACTACAGTCTCAAAATATATAAAAACATACAATATGTTAAGTATGACAGAACAATCAACACAATTCAAAGATGGTTAAAACAACTACACCCTGAGGATTCCAGATCTGTTTTTTAAAATCTGTTTAAAAGATTGTAAGAGACCAGCTCCTTTAACTTCAAATCATTTTCTATATCATCTATATTCAACGATAAACTTTCCCGCCTTTGTATTAGTTTGTACGACCATAAACGAAAAACAAATAATCCTTACATTTTTTCATTCTCATCGTTGTTTGTTTCGCACGATCAGAAACGATAAACTTTTAAGCCTTCGTTAACATTATTATATAGTTTGTACGACCAAAAAAAAAGATAAGAACGAGGAAGAAAGAAATTTCTGGTAGAGATTTTTGTTTGTAAAATAATCGGCGCAATGACTTTAAATAATCCAACACTGTAGAAACCTTTTAAAAAGAGCAGAGACTGTTGCATTTTGGAAAATATGGAGCCCTTTTTTTCTCTTATTTGTCCAGTGAGTGGAGTTGTGAATGCAGACTTGTTGTGCATGCGTTTGGTGCCTTTTGTTTCAGCTCAGACTCTTCCTGTCATGACCCATGTAGTCGTGGTTTTTGTTTTGTTTGTTTGCCGCAAATGATCCAATGAAAAAAAAAAAAAAAAAGAAGAAAAGAAATGTCTGAGGATAAAGACTCAAACAAATGAAGTGGCCGTGGACGTGTAACTTGTCCATTTTACAAAAAACTGGACCGGTTTTTTGAAGACGAGCCCAGAGTTTAGGCGACTTCCGTAAACTCTGAATGCGCTCGATATGTGTCGTCCAATACTCGCGCGAGACACTTTTGGGGCGCGTAACGTCGGTTGACCGTGAGCGGCTTGGGGTTCAGTGAGCAAGGTAAAAAAAACAAATCCAGACACAGACCGGTACTTGTGGTCCACAGTTTACTTTTGTTTTTTCAATGATTACAAAAGTGCAAGTGCAAAAAGTGCAGGGTGCAAAACGGAGGCAGGCAGCAGTTTCCTCTCCAGCAGCAGAACACAGACTGATCTTGAAGGCGCCTTTTATGCCGGTCCTACTGATTGGATAAAACCACTATGCTAAAACAGGGATGGTTAAAATTATCATTAGCGTAAAATTAAAACCTAAACCTCCATAAAACAACCCAAAACCCAGATAACTATTAAAACCACCAACTATATACATAAAACCCTAAAACCATTACACCAATTAAATGTTAAAACCCATAAACCAATAAAACACCAAACCTAAAACCCCTGTACAAAATGTTACACGTGGTCCAGCCCGGAACCATAAAAGAGGGAGCTCGTTTCCGGGGGACTCTTTTCACACCTGGACAGAAGATAAAAAGGGGAGGTAAGTAAAAGCAGATTCACACCATTCATTAAAACACAATAAAATACACTAAACACATCAACACTTAAAACATTCTAAAACAGATATTGCACCATATTTATTGCACAAAGTCAATTTAAAATGTAATTTGTTATTGTCTCCCTTTTCCTCCAGGGACAAGCAGCTTCCAATTAAAAAGTGCCACTGTGCCTCAATGTGTGAAATAAAAAATGTGTTTTAAAGTCGTGTTTGTCTCGCAAACAAAGATTTTCATAAAAAAAACTGGAACAACAAATAAACATTTAAACCAGGAGTGTCAAACTCAAATCCACAGAGGGCAGAAATTAAAAACTGGGACTAAGTCGTGGGCCAAACTAAATATTTATTGAAAAATTTCTGCATGTTTTCTCTTCTTTCGAGAATTGTAATTTTAAACCTTTTCTTATTAAAATAAATGTTTAATAATAGTTTTGCTTAAACATTGAATCCAGAACAAGCAGAATATAAAATAATAACAAAATTTTAAATAAATAATGTCTCTGTAGCCCATAGGTGTCAAACATACGGCCCGGGGGCCAGATCCGGCCCTCCAAGACCTTTAATGTGGCCCTCGGCTGATTTTCTACTAAAACATTTTAATTATATTTTCTATTAAAATACTGGTAATTTTCTTAGCATAGCAAGACTTGTCTCTTTCCAAACGCTCTTAAAGGACGATCGTTTTGACTGTTGACCGTGACACCCTCATCAGAAAAATGTCCAACATGAGAAAAGTGGAGCCGAGTGCAGGATTTTGTTTACATACAAGCTCATGTTAAAACTTTGTGTTGAAATTGCATTTTTCTTAAAGTTTCAGGTTGTTCATAATATTATAATATTTTGTAAAAGAAAGAGTTCATCAATTAAAAAAGATTTCTGTAATAGATTTGTGTTTCTCTGCACAAATTTTGAACTTATTGTTATTTTTGGGGTTTATATGACATGAGTTTTTTGATCCGGCCCCTTTGGAATCAAAGTCGGCTGGATACTCCTGCTGTAGCTGGTGGGAAGCTCTTAAGGCCGGTCGTACACTGTGCGATTTTTGACCCTTGTTGAGCCGATTTTTCGCTCGTGCGACTGTTTTGGGGATCGGGCTGAGTTTTGGCTTCATCGTGTGTCGTGCTTCGTGTAGTTTACATGGGGTAAAGAAAACCGATTAATGACTCACGACCAGCTCCCGATCGACATTCGTAGGTCGCAAGAAAATCAAACTTGTTTGAAATCCAGTCGCCTCTCGTGAGGATTTCGCTCTGTTGAAGTTGTTCCACGAGCCGATTTGCCAGAATCTGGCAGACTGAGCATGCGCGGACGCAGAAGTGGCTCAGCATTGTGTCTCCGCATCTGTGGTTTTCTAATTCTTTGTGGTTTTCTACTTCCGGAACAACAACTTTGACAACTCCGGTCGTTATGTGAACGTACAGTGTGAGCAGGCAAGTCGCGTCCGAGCATCGGTTCGTTCAGTGTGAGAACATGATTCGTGAGCTGTGAACTGTTAAACCCTGTGATTTGGTCGTACAGTTTAAGCTGGGGCTGAGTGACACGACCGAAAATATCGCACAGTGTACGACCGGTATAATACAGATTTGATATGATCTTGTGGGCCAAATATAATTATATATCAGGCTACATTTTGAGTTTGACATGTCTGATTTAACCCATGTATTGAGTAGAATTAACCCGGCAGACGAGTAAAAAAACATCCCAGAACTGAGTAGAAAAAATAACCCAAAAAGTTGTGTTAAAATGATAAACCAAACTGCTGGGTCAAAATACTCCAGAGTTGTGTTGGTCCAATACTGCAGTGTTTCCCTTTTTTTTTTATGGGGACTCATATTTTAAAAGTCACAAATCTTCACGTCTCGAGTCAATAAACATTATTCGTAAATCAAAAAATAAATGTGGATGTGATCATTATTGAACATGAATGAGGATATTTTATCGTTGACTGACTGATCGTGTCTCTCTGAATATTTAGTATTACTCAAGTTTTAAAACAGTGAAAAACAATCATCAGTTTTTCCTACACAAAATTGGTTCGGTAAAGACGGTGCTGACGAAAAAGTGAGATTCTGTGCACGGAGAAAAAGTGAGGAGCGGAGGAGATGTATGTGTATTTCAAACCTACATGCAAATCATGACAAGGCGACCCAAAAAAATCTCTCCTGATCCACCTGAACGTTGTGACCCAATTTATTAATTTTTTTTTCAAAACAATGCAATAGTGACCCAGCGCTGGGTTATTATTAAACTGTGTTAAATAATATTGGCCTAAAGTGCAGTGACGTCATCTGAAACACAACAGTTATTATTCTTAATGCTGATAGACGATGCACTAAAATACAAATATCAGCCCAGTGTATATAATTTTGTTCAATGGTGACAGAAATAAAGCTTTTTTTTTTTAATTCTAAGTTAAAACACACACACACAACAGGCTGCAGCCACTCCTGCACCGCACCAGGTCACACAAACAACTCTGTTTGTTTTGAGACGTTTATAAAAATTCTCTAGAGACAAAAGATCTGGAGACAAAAGCACACACCTGTAATTACCTGAAGATGACTCCTCATAAAGGAACAAGGAGTGTCCCCAGCCCAGCCCTGCCCCACAGCCCTGCCCCACAGCCCTGCCCCACAGCCCTGCCGACAGGGGCAATGAGAACACAGCAGGGCGGACGAGGGACGAGGAGGAGGAAGATGCTGACAGATGATCAAATAAAAACTGTAAATAAATATGAGGAGCTATGTGAACTATGAAACCAAGAAAAACAAACACAGCTCAGAGTAAACAGAGAAAATAAAGCAGATCTTATGATAGAACCGGTCGGAGAAGGTGATGGGCTGCAGAAAGGAGCGGCAGAAACTCGAACAACAGACACAGATATGGTCCCAACACAGCGGAGTGTTAAAATTAAAATCAACTCCCACAGAATCAATTTGGACATTTTCTCAGGGTTTATATGAGTCCAATCTGTTCTAGAGTTAATTTAACATTTTTGGAAACGTTTATTAAGTAACATTGGACCAAAGTTCCAAAGTTTACCACCGAAATCAAGAGTTATATTCACGTTTTGAGAGTAAACAGAAAACACTTTGTAGACACAGAGGTGTTTTATTTTTACACTTTATTTGAGTTAATTTAAGATCAAATTATGAACAAAAGTGGTGAAAACTGGTCGTCTCTCACGGGAGTTTGGAGTGGTGGTGGGAGGAGCCAAATTAACACTAAGGGAAGTTGAAATAACTTCCACCATATGAACTCTGGCAAATAATCCCAACTCCAACCCCCATTTAACTTTCAGATAGTTAAAATAAAAATTTTGTGTTAAAAATAACTCTGAAATATTTACCCTGAAATTTTAACCATCCAGTTTTTTTCTGTGCAGATGCAGACAGACAAACGTTTAAATCAGGTTTTTCCCCGGACGTGTCTCTTTTTCACGTCCTGTCCTCTCCCTCCATTTTTGTTTTTTGTTTGTTTTTTTGTTTTTTTAAGTGATCGAAATGTCCGGGTTTTCCTGATCTTTCATTGGGTCATTAAACTGAGCGTCTCTCGTAGCTCAGACACTCAGACACAAACAGTCGGTCAGTCTGCAACACGCGAAGCACAAATGCACATTTAACGATGACGTCTACAAAAAAATCCCCATTTTCTGTCCGGGTCGAGACAAGTAGGAGACCATGTGCACAGTGAAGAAAACAGGCACAGCTTTGCCAGGTGAGAGTAGCTCAACGTCGACCCCCCGACCCCCGACCCCCCGACCCCCCCTCCCCGACCCCCGACCCCCCGACCCCCCGACCCCGACCCCCCGACCCCGGTGAGGTGCTCTGGTTTCACAAAGGGAAATATGGTCACCCTGTTGGGACCATCACGAGGCCCTGACCTGAGGACCGGACGCTGTGACCTGAGGTGTAGAATCAGTGTTGGGAAGTTTACTTTTAAAATGTAATCCCCTACAGATTACAGATTACATACACCAAAATGTAGTTCGTAACGTAATCCATTAGATTACTTAAAGTGAGTAATGTAATCTGAATACTTTGGATTACTTGATTTGCTGTAGAAAAGCAAAGACGAGGAAATCTTCACTTAAGAAGTTTTGTCTGTTAAAAGAAAATAAAAAGCCCAGATTTTACTGAACCAAATTAAAAATATTATTGATAGAAGAAGAGGAGGAGACACGTCCACGCAACATGGTTTAGTCCTGTTGAATACTGTTTTAGACCTGGTTTAGTCCTGTTTTAGTCCTGGTTTAGTCCTGTTTTAGATCTAGTTTAGACCTGGTTTAAGTCCTGTTTTAGTCCTGGTTTAGTCCTGTTTTAGATCTAGTTTAGATCTAGTTTAGACCTGGTTTTAGTCCTGGTTTAGTCCTCGTTTTAGTCCTGGTTTAGTCCTGGTTTAGTCCTGGTTTAGATCTAGTTTAGACCTGGTTTAAGTCCTGTTTTAGTCCTGGTTTAGTCCTGGTTTAGACCTGGTTTAGATCTACTTTAGACCTGGTTTTAGTCCTGTTTAAGTCCTGGTTTAGTCCTGGTTTTGGACCCGGTTTTAGTCCTGATTTAGTCCTGTTTTGGATCTAATTTAGATCTAGTTTAGACCTGGTTTAAGTCCTGTTTCAGTCCTGTTTTAGTCCTGGTTTAGACCTGGTTTAGATCTAGTTTAGACCTGGTTTAAGTCCTGTTTTAGTCCTGGTTTAGACCTGGTTTAGATCTAGTTTAGACCTGGTTTTAAGTCCTGTTTCAGTCCTGTTTTAGTCCTGGTTTAGACCTGGTTTAGATCTAGTTTAGACCTGGTTTAAGTCTGTTTCAGTCCTGTTTTAGTCCTGGTTTAGACCTGGTTTAGATTCCGGAAATGAGTGGAATTACTGAGAAAAAAAAAGAAAAAAGAGGGATACAGCCCAAAATGTGAAAACGGGAAAATACCGTTGTGTAATCCATTTATTTCAACAAAGTAACTGTAATCCAATTACCACTCACTGAAACAGTAACTGTAACTGAATACAGTTACTCATACATTGTACTCTGATTACGTAACTCCAGTACATGTAATCTGTTCCTCCCCAACACTGTGGACGCAGTAAATCCCTGATGTACCTCGGCACTTGTCCATTTAAACGTCTGTAAGATAAAACCAAGATTTTAAAATCATCACAGAACTGAACAGGAGCCAGAGCAGTGAAGATAAAAACTGTTGTGACGTGTGTTTGTCTGTTTGCTCCTGTTCAAAACCTGCAGCCGCTTCAGTGTAAAAGCGTTAAAACAAGAACAAAGAGAATCACAAAAATCTAAATGAGATGAAATAAACAATCATTTCAAGATCAGCATCAGTAAACAGTTTTAAATTGGATCAGCAATTACACAAATTCACACATTTCCTCCATGACGTATTTTTGAAACATTCTTTTTGAGAATTTCACAAACACAGACGCACAAACACACAGGCGTCCACTAGAGGGCACTGTTGTTAAAGGTGTAAAGTTAACAAAAGACTGAGGTATGATAACAGATGTAATCATTTCATAACAACACGTCCTAATTAATAATAAATAAGGAATTGATCGTGTAGATCAGGTGAGTCAAACTCATTTTGGTCCGGGGGCCGTATCCAACCGACTTTGATCCAAAGTGTCCGGATCAGAAAACTCATGTCATATAAACCCCAAATATAACAATAAGTTCAAATATTTGTGCAGAGAAACACAAATCTATTACAGAAATCTTTTTTAATTGATGAACTCTTTCTTTTACAAAATATTATAATATTATGAACAACCTGAAACTTTAAGGAAAATTAAATTTCAACACAAAGTTTTAACATGAACTTGTTTGCAAATAAGAATAAAAAGTCCATTTTTGTTGTAAAATCCTGCACTCGGCTCCACTTTTCTCATGTTGGACATTTTTCTGATGAGGGTGTCACGGTCAACAGTCAAAACGATCGTCCTTTAAGAGCGTTTGGAAAGAGACAAGTCTTCATTTGTGCTGCTCTGGTGGGAGGGGCCACGTACAGAGACACTGGAGACGCTGCTGTGATAAACACCACAGAAAATTAACACCATTTTAATAGAAAATATCATTCAAATATTTGAGTAGAAAATCACCCAAGGGCCACATTAAAGGTCTTGGAGGGCCGGATCTGGCCCCCGGGCCGTATGTTTGACATCTGTGTTGTAGATAATTCACTAATGTCAGATCTGCATGTTTGGTTTGCTTTGGTCACATCAGTGAATTATCTACAAGATCATTTCCTTGATGATTCGTTACAACATGTTTCTATCTGTTAACAAACCTCAGGCTCTTATTAACTTTACACCTGTAACAACAGCGCCTCTAGTGGACGTCTGTGCATCTGCATCTGTCTGTGTTTGTGAATTTCTCAAAAAGAATGTTTTCAAAAAATATGTCACAGAGGAAATTTGTGTAATTGTTGATCCACAAATGCGAATCACATTTTACAAACTGAATTTTCAGTTTTACAAATGTATTTATTGATTTATTTATTATGTTTCAAATGAAAAAAGATGTATTTACAAATGCACATCTATTTGTACAGATCAAAATACAAGTTATAAATATTAAATGTGCATTTGTGGATATTAAAACACTTGTACAAACCCGTGATCAGCCTCTGTGCATTTGTGAATAATAATGAGACTGAATTACCTCCGTACATCAAGGCTGTGTGGAAACAGTTTATGCAAATAAATTTAAAAGAATTAATTGAAACTCCAGTCAAATAAAGAATTTTACATCTAAGTCTAAGTTACTGTATTTCTAAATTGTCTAAAGTATAAACAATGTATTCAGAAATGAACATGGCATTTTTGAAGAAATTTAACATTTTTATATTTTTGTATATTGTATTTGTATTTTTTATTTTATTTTTTCTCAGGGCCGGGGTATTTGTACTTTCTACTGTACTACATTTTTGAGTCTTTGAATTGACACTCACAGAGTCAATTTTAACATTTTCTCAGGGTTTATATGAGTCCAATCTGTTCTAGAGTTAATTTAACATTTTTGGAAACGTTAATTAAGTCACACTGGACCAAAGTTCCTGTTTAACCTGAAATCGAGAATTATATTAACATTTTGAGAGTGAACAGATAACACTTATCCTGATTTATCTAAACAACACACAGAGGTGTGTTATTTTTACACTTTATTTTAGTTGATTAACACTAAGGGAGTTTAAATTAACACTAAGGAAAGTTGAATTAACACTAATAAAGTTGAATTAACACTAAGGAAAGTTGAATTAACACTAATAAAGTTGAATTAACACTAAGGAAAGTTGAATTAACACTAATAAAGTTGAATTAACACTAAGGAAAGTTGAATTAACACTAATAAAGTTGAATTAACACTAATAAAGTGGAATTAACACTAATAACGTTGAATTAACACTAATAAAGTTGAATTAACACTAGGGGGAGTTGAATTAACATTAAGAAAAGTTGAATTAACACTAATAAAGTTGAATTAACACTAATAAAGTTGAAATTAACACTAAGGAAAGTTGAATTAACACTAATAAAGTTGAATTAACACTAATAAAGTTGAATTAACACTAAGGAAAGTTGAATTAACACTAATAAAGTTGAATTAACACTAATAAAGTTGAATTAACACTAATAAAGTTGAATTAACACTAAGGAAATGTTGAATTAACACTAATAAAGTTGAATTAACACTAAGGAAAGTTGAATTAACACTAATAAAGTTGAATTAACACTAATAAAGTTGAATTAACACTAAGGGGAGTTGAATTAACACTAATAAAGTGGAATTCACACTAATAACGTTGAATTAACACTAATAAAGTTGAATTAACACTAGGGGGAGTTGAATTAACATTAAGAAAAGTTGAATTAACACTAATAAAGTTGAATTTACATTAGTGGAAGTTGAATTAACACTAAGAGAAGTTGAATTAACACTAAGAGAAGTTGAATTAACACTAAGAGAAGTTGAATTAACACCAAAGAAAGTTTAATTACCTTCAACTCTGGCAAATAACCCCAACTCCAACCCCCATTTAACTTTCAAATAGTTAAAATAACACTTTTTTTTACCCTGAAATTTGAACCGTCCAGTGTTCATCGTGTAGTGCCACTTACTTTTATCAAATTCACTTTTTGTTCCACATCTGTACAGGACTGATGTTTCCTCTTCCACAAAAACTCAGAAAACAGAAACAGCGACCACAGAAAACCCAGATGTGCGGGAAGGACGGGAGGGCATCCGGCGCACTGGGACGGAAACGGAAAGTAAAGAAATGTGGAGATAGAAAGGAGAACTAAAAAGAAAAACACTCACCGGTTTAATCACACGACGGGTTTTAAAGAAAGAATCTGCACTTTTCGTTTTTCCACAAATGAAACTTTGAGCTTTGGTTTTGTTTTTGTCCAAATTAAATCTCCGCTTTCACGTTTATTTTTATAACAGTCCAGGGAGCGAGCAGACCAGAAAAATGTAAAGTAAAAGTAAAAGTATCACATGAAAAAATCTACTTAAATTAAAATATGAGAGTACCAGTTTAAAGAGGAAAAAGTGAAATCATTTTGAGCAGATTTTGAGGTTTTATAAGACTAGAATGTTTAGAATGTTGTGATTTTGATACAGATTTGTGCAGAATTTTGTTCAACAGAAGCAATTAAATGGAATTATTTTTTGTTCCTAGTTGTTGTTGTTTTTTTTTGTTTATATATATATATTTTTGTGTATATATTATATATTATATATATTATTTTTTTATTTTTTTTTTTTGTTTTGTTTCCTCTGATTTAGAATGTGTTAAAAATAAACCCCAAGCCTTTCCATTACATCTCAGACATTTTTTTCCATCTAACTTATCTAATGTCAAATGTCTAAAGATGCACTTTAACATCCTGAACTACTGAAGATCATGAATGTAAATAAAATATTGTAAGTTGTAGGGGCAGGGTTAAAATAAACTCTGCTTCTTCCTCATTTTTTGAACACTGAATGTTTTTAACAATTGTGTTCTCTGTTTTGTTTGTTTCTTTCTCTGTTAAATGTTCTGAGAGTTTAGAGACAATATGTTGTGTCGTCATACCTTTAAAAAGAATCAAATAAATTAACTTTAACTAAAAAACTAATTCAAAAATACTTTTATCTATCAGTCCTGTTCAAAACTGTAGAAAGTACAGATACCTGCTCTCAAATGTAGTGAAGTAAAAGTCAAAAGTATCCACATTAAAAACATACTTACGTAAAGTAAAGACTTTTTTCTTTTTTTTTTACAGTACTGTACAGTTTTACTTTTACTGAATCATGTTCCACCACCAGTGATTCTGCACAGTCACTAGAGCAACACTGTGCAGTGACTCACTCTTATGTACAGAGTGAGTTTGACCCAGATCTTTCGAGCGCCCTCTGCTGGTGCTTCTGTGTCCTGCAGGTCTCACCTCAGACTCTCCTGCTCTTCTTCTTCCTCCTCACTGACAGGACTCACACCTCTGCAGCTCTGCTCCTGCCGCTCGTTTAATAAAACAATCTTCTGTGATGTTTTGGGTTTAAATGTCAGAGGTCAGAGGTCATATTTGATAAAAATGTTGGTGGATAAAACGAATCTTGTTAAACTGCAGATTTCTGTTGTGACAGATACAGTGAGTTTAAAGATCCAGTGGTGGAAAAAATACTCAGTTTTTGGACTTAAGTAAAAGTCTAAATACTGAAGCTTAATAAATAAATAAATGGAGTAAAAGTACCACATGAAAAAAATTGACTTAAGTAAAAGTATTAAAGTAGTCATTGTACTTAAAGAGTAAAAAGTAAAAGTATTTTGCACAGAGTTTCTAATAAATAAATCTAATAAAGCTTTTTAGATTTTGATACAGATTTTGTTCAACATAAAAAAATGAATTTTGTTTTTTCTATCAGTTTATATTTGTATATTTTGCTCAAAACTGCTCAAACTGTGACCTGGATTTAAAAAAAAAACAAAACAAAAAAAAAAACAGCGTTTTCAGCAGCTCTCAAACTATAATAAAAATACTTTTTTTTACTTTTCAGTCCTGTTCAAAAGTTTAGTGCAGTAGAAAGTACCGATACCTGCTCTCAAATGCAGTGAAGTAAAAGAAATAATGTACTTTAAAATGTACTCAAGTACCTAAAATATATACTTAAGTACAGTATTTTTATACTTTTACTTCTTTAACTTGGTTGCACAGTGAAATGTGAGACCAGCCTCTCAAATCTGCAAAACTAATTTACCTTCAAGTACAAATAAAGTCTAAACCAGGACTAAACCAGGACTAAACTAAAACTAAACCAGGTCTAAACCAGGACTAAACCAGAACTAAACTAAAACTAAACCAGGTCTAAACCAGGACTAAACCAGAACTAAACTAAAACTAAACCAGGTCTAAACTAAGACTAAATCAGGACTACCTCAGCTCTAAACATGTGACCTACATTCTCAGACATTTTATATAAACAGATTTCTTCTTCTTGTTCACAGGCGCCATTTTGAGGACTTTTCTCTACTCAAAACTCAGGCTCCACTACTTTCTTTTGTAATATCAGGTTCATTGATTTGGATTTTGTGCTGTTTTGTTTTGTTTTGTTTAGTTTTTTCCAGTTTGTATTGCACTGTAATGATGAATTTGAGCTCTTTTTTTCACTTTTATTATGATGTAATGATGAATTTGAGCTCTTTTTTCACTTTTATTGCACTGTAATGATGAATTTGAGCTCTTTTTTCACTTTTATTGTGCTATAATGATGAATTTGAACTCTTTTTTTCACTTTTATTATGATGTAATGATGAATTTGAGCTGTTTTTTTTTCACTTTTATTATGATGTAATGATGAATTTGAGCTGTTTTTTTCACTTTTATTATGATGTAATGATGAATTTGAGCTCTTTTTTCACTTTTATTGCTTTGTAATGATGAATTTGAGCTCTTTTTTTCACTTTTATTGCAATGTAATGATGAATTTGAGCTCTTTTTTCACTTTTATTGCAATGTAATGATGAATTTGAGCTCTTTTTTCACTTTTATTGCGCTATAATGATGAATTTGAGCTCTTTTTTCACTTTTATTGTGCTATAATGATGAATTTGAGCTCTTTTTTCACTTTTATTGTGCTATAATGATGAATTTGAGCTCTTTTTTCACTTTTATTGTGCTATAATGATGAATTTGAGCTCTTTTTTCAATTTTATCGCATTGTTATCATAAATTTGAGCTATTTTTTCACTTTTATTGTGTTATAATGATGAATTAGAGCTCTTTTTTCTGTTTTATTATGATGCAATGATGAATTTTAGCTCTTTTTCACTTTTATTGTGATGTAATGATGAATTTGAGCTCTTTTTTCACTTTTATTATGATGTGATGATGAATTTGAGCTCTTTTTTCACTTTTATTGCGTTGTAATCATAAATTTGAGCTCTTTTTTCACTTTTATTGTGTTATAATGATGAATTAGAGCTCTTTTTTTCAGTTTTATTATGATGTAACGATGAATTTTAGCTCTTTTTTCACTTTTATTGAGCTGTAATGATGAACTTGACCTGTTTTTTTTTTTTTATTATGATGTAATGATGAACTGTGCAGTGAAACGTACGTGGCAGGTTCCAGAAGGAGATTACGTCACACTCTGAGAAGGACGTGACTCGGGGTTTTCCCTCATCTTGTGATCAGGCAAAACAAACAAACAGAGTGAATACAAACTTTTGCAACAGGATAAGAGCAGAATGTGCAGCCTGATCATGTCTGTGAGGGACTTAAAAGACCATTTTATGTTTTTTTTTCAGATGTTTTTCTGTGTTTTAATCTAGTTTCCTCATCACAAACAAACTTGAAGTTTTGTTTTGTTTCATTGTTGTCTAAACTAAGACTAAACCAGGACTAAACCAGGACTACATCAGGTCTAAACCAGGACTAAAACAGGACTAAACCAGGTCTAAACTAAGACTAAACCAGGTCTAAACCAGGACTAAACCAGGTCTAAACCAGGTCTATTTCAGGTCTAAACAAAACCATAATCATTTCCTTTCATCATCTTCATCATCGTGTCTTTAATTTGAACTTAATAATTGTATTTATGTATTTATATTTATTATTCTTTATTTTATTTATTTATTTATTTTTAGCTTTATGCATTTTAACACTTTTTATTTATTGTTTTTTATTTATGATTGACTATCTTTTATTATGTTCATTTGTCTGTGCAGCACTTTGTAAAACGGTCATGTTTATAAACTGTGCTGTAGATATAATAAAGTGAATTGAATTGTATAAATATATGAGATCATGTTTGCACAGTGTGACCAGACGTCCCTTTAGACCCGAGACAGTCCCAGTGTTGAGCCTGTGTCCCCTGTCCCAGCAGATTTATTCAAAACCATAAATTTATCCCAGTTTTATGCAAGAAATGTCCCATGTGTCTCTATTTTTGACAAATCTGATGCCTAAAAACTGTAAAAAGTGACATAAATTGTTGATTTATTCGGTTAAAACACAGAAAAGCTGCTTAAAAATGACCAAAACACAATGAAAATGTGACTGTACTGACTCATGTTTGTGCCAAGTGCAGAATAATTTTCATAATCACTCACTCATTTTACAATTTTATAATTACCAACCACCACAGGAAAGGGACGTCCCAGTTTTTTATTTTGAAAATACCAAGATGATTTCATGTCAAACCAGGTCTAAACTAGAATTAAAACCAGGTCTATTTCAGGTTTATTTCAGGTTTAAACCAGGTCTAAACTTGGACTATTTTGGGTCTAAACCAGGTCTAAACTTGGACTAAAATCAAGGACTAAACCAGGTCTATTTCTGGTCTAAACCAGGTCTAAACTAGAATTAAAACCAGGACTATTTCAGGTCTATTTCAGGTCTAAACATGGACTAAAACCAGGACTAAAACCAGGTCTAAACCAGGTCTATTTCAGGTCTAAACTAAACCATAATCTTTTCCTTTCATCATCTTCATCACCTTGTCTTTAATTTTAACTTAATAATGTCATTAATTTATTGATTTATAAATTATTTATTATTCTTTTTCTTTTTTTTTAAACACTGTTTATTTATTGTTTTTATTTATTATTGACTGTTTTTTATTGCATTAATTTGTCTGTGCAGCACTTTGGAAACGGTCATGTTTATAAAATTACCGATTTTATGCCTAAAAACAGTAAAAAAGAGGCATACATTGTTGATTTATTCAGTTAAAATACAGAAAAGCTGCTTCAAAACGACCAAAACACAAAGAAAATGTGACTATACTGACTCATGTTGTTGGTGCCAAATGCGGAACCATTTTCACAATTACGCACGCAGTTTCACACTTTTAACGCGCACGTCTTTATAAATAACATTATAAATCAATTAAATAACGTTTGCAGCGCACAAAACTCCTTCATAAATCCACTTTTGAGGTCCAAAGGTCTGGATTCACAGTGACTCAGCGCTGTGGCCCGGCTCTGACTCACGCTCAGCTGACTCTCCCCCACTGCCCCCCCGTCCGCGCTCGCCTCGCCTCGGATTGGCCCGCGCCCCGGAAGTCTGGCACGGCACGGCCTATGGGAGCGCGCTCACTTTGTAAACATAAGCGGCCAGGATTTTTTGCGCTGCGTCAAACTCCTGCTCCCGCACACTGTTGTCTCAGTGCGCAGCTTTGTCTCCGGCGAGGTCCCGTGCGTAAAAGTGTTCGCTCGAACTCATCCAAAACCCCGGATACGGTCTGATCTCAGAGCTCCCGGCGTCTTCTGCAGTGAGTACGCGTCTTTAAATTATCTTTATTTACGAAAATTTTTTTATTTAAGGTGTCCACACGCCTCTGTTTACCCGGGACAGTCCGAGTTTTCAGCCCTGTGTCCCTTATCCAACCAGATTTATCCAAAAACCATAAATTTCTCCAAGTTTTACGCAGCAAAAATCGCACGTATCGCTATTTTTTGACCAATTTTATCATTTTTTGCAGTAAATAGAGGCATAAATTGTAATTGTTTTAGGTAAAATACTAAATAAAATGCTTAAAAAACTTTAAACGTGCACGTAGACCCGGGTTAGTCCTGGTTTAGTCCCGGATCTGGTCTTGTTTTTATTACTGCGTAGTTGGTGTTTATCACGTGCGCTCGGTCACTTCCGTGTTTGTGTCGTGGCGTTCGGTTTAGGACCAGAGTGACCCGAGTCTTAGTCCCGACTGACCCGAGGCAGTCCAGGTTTTGAGTCCTGGGTCTCGTGTTCCAGCGGATTTATTGAAAAAAAAAAAAAAGATTTTATACAAGAAATGTTATAGGTGTCGTTATTTTTGACCAGTTAGATCTAAACCAGGACTACATCAGGACTAAAGCAGGTCTAAGATAAGACTAAAGCGGGACTACATCAGGATTACATCAGGATTACATCAGGTCTAAACCAGGACTACGTCAGGACTTAAACCAGGTCTCAAAAGGACTAAAAGGACTAAAACCAGGACTAAACCAGGACTACACCAGGACTACACCAGGTCTCAACCAGGTCTCAACCAGGTCTAAACCAGGACTAAACTAAGACTAAACCAGGACTACATCAGGACTAAACCAGGACTACGTCAGGACTAAACCAGGTCTCAAACAGGACTAAACTAGGACTAAACTAGGACTGAACCAGGACTAAGTCGGGACTAAATCGGGACTGAACCAGGTCTAAACCAGGTCTCAACCAGGACTAAACCAGGACTACACCAGGTCTCAACCAGGACTAAACTAAGACTAAATCAGGACTACGTCAGGACTAAACCAGGTCTCAAACAGGACTAAACTAGGACTGAACCAGGACTAAGTCGGGACTAAATCGGGACTGAACCAGGTCTAGACCAGGTCTCAACCAGGACTAAACCAGGACTACACCAGGACTAAACTAAGACTAAACCAGGACTTCGTCAGGACTAAACCAGGTCTCAAACAGGACTAAACCAAGACTATATCAGGCCTAAAACGGAACTAAAGCAGGACTAAACCAGGACTGAACCAGATCTAAACCAGCACTATATCAGGACTAAACCAGGTCTACACCAGGACTGAACCAGGACTAAAACTGCACTGTCACAATGTTTATCTAATCTGATTCTCACCAAAACTAAACAGGATCATAAATTATAATTTGTTTCACAAAAAAACAGAAAATTGTGTTTGTGATCGAGGATAAAGTCTCAGATCACGAGGAGAAGCCACAGCATTTCTCACTCTTTTTATTTAAACAATTTTGTATTTGTACCAACGATCCAGACTCGGGCGTGTCCCAGATCTGAAGTCCTGAAACCTGCTTGTCCAAGTTTAGACTCGGTCCTTATCTTGTATCATTCCTCTGTGTTTACAAGTCAAACATGCGTGACCAGATTTGATTTTATACCTGATGCCCTACCTAAAAAAAACAAATAACTACACTCATCAGGACTAAACCAGGACTAAACCAGGACTAAACCAGGACTAAACCAGGACTAAACCAGGACTAAACCATGTCTAAACCACTAAACCAGGACTAAACCAGGACTAACCAGGACTAAACCAGGACTAAACCAGGTCTAAAACTAAACCAGGACTAAACCAGGACTAAACCAGGACTAAACCAGGACTAAACCAGGTCTAAACCATGTCTAAAACCAGGACTAAACCAGGACTAAACCAGGACTAAACCAGGACTAAACCAGGACTAAACCAGGTCTAAACCAGGACTAAACCAGGACTAAACCAGGACTAAACCAGGACTAAACCAGACTAAACCAGGTCTAAACCATGTCTAAACCAGGACTAAACCAGGACTAAACCAGGACTAAACCAGGACTAAACCAGGACTAAACCAGGTCTAAACCAGGACTAAACCAGACTAAACCAGGACTAAACCAGGACTAAACCAGGACTAAACCAGGTCTAAAACTAAAACTAAACCACTAAACCAGGACTAAACCAGGACTAAACCAGGACTAATCTGAGACTTAACCAGGACTAAACCAGGGTTTATTCAGGAGTGAACCAGGAATAAACTAAGACTAAAGTACGTCTAAACCAGGTCTAAAGTAGGACTAATCAAAGACTAAACCAGGACTAAAGCAGGACTTGAATCAGGACTAAACCAGAACTACATCAGGTCTAAACCAGGACTTAACTAGAACTAAACCAGGACTAAAAACCAGGACTATATCAGGACTATATCAGGACTAAACCAGGTCTAAACCAGGACTACATCAGATCTAAAGCAGGATTGAATCAGGATTAAACTAGAACTAAACCAGGACTAAACCAAGACTAATGCAGGACTACATCAGGTCTAAATCAAGACTGGACCAGGACTGGACCAGGCCTAAACCAAAACTAAACCAAGACTAGACCAGGATTTAATCAGATCTAACCCAGGGACTAAACCAGGTGTAAACAGGAACTAAACCAGGACCACACCAGGGCTAAACTAGGTCTAAACCAGATCTAAACCAGTGCTAAACCAGGACTGAATCAGATCTAAACCAGGACTAAACCAGAGACTAAACCAGGTCTAAACCAGGGACTAAACCAGGTCTAAAACCAAGACTAGACCAGGTGTAAACACGAACTAAACCAGACTTTAGGACGGACTTCATCAGGACTAAACCAGGACTCGGAGTGGACCTGGTGACATCACAAGGTGGAACGTTTTCAGTTTGTGTTTTCAGTTTGAGTGTAAATAACCGGCGTGTGTTTTGTCCCTCCCGTGCGGCCGTAGTCGTGGCGGACATGGCGGTGACGGTGAAGTCGTACCTGCTCGGTAAAGACGACGCGGTGAAGGAGATCCGGCGTTTCACCGTGGACCACGACGTCAGCGCCAGCTTCGAGTACCTGACCCGAAAAGTGACGGCGGCTTTCAGCCACCTGCAGAACCTGCCCTTCACCCTCTTCTACAAAGGTACCGGACCAGGACCAGGACCAGGACCAGGACCAGGACTAGACCAGGACTGAACCAGGACTGAACCAAGATTAAAACCAGGACTACACCAGACCTAAACCAGGACCAAACCAGGACTAAACCAGGACTAAACCAGGACTAAACTAGGACTAAACCACGACTAAACCAGGACCAAAACAGGACCAAAACAGAACTAAACCAGGACTAAACCAGGACCAAAACAGGACTAAACCAAGACCGAACCAGGACTAAACCACGACTAAACCAGGACCAAAACAGAACTAAACCAGGACCAAAACAGAACTAAACCAGGACCAAAACAGAACTAAACCAGGACCAAAACAGGACTAAACCAAGACCAAACCAGGACTAAACCAGGACTGAACCAGGACTGAACCAAGATTAAAACCAGGACTACACCAGACCTAAACCAGGACCAAACCAGGACCAAACCAGGACCAAACCAGGACCAAACCAGGACCAAACCAGGACTAAACCAGGACTAAACCAGGACCAAAACAGAACTAAACCAGGACTAAACCAGGACCAAAACAGGACTAAACCAGGACTAAACCAGGACTAAACCAGGACTAAACCAGGTCTAAACCAGGTCTAAACCAGGTCTAAACCAGGTCTAAACCAGGACTAAACCAGGACTAAACCAGGACTAAACCAGGACCAAAACAGAACTAAACCAGGACCAAAACAGAACTAAACCAGGACTAAACCAGGACCAAACCAGGACCAAACCAGGACTAAACCAGGACTAAACCAGACCAAAACAGAACTAAACCAGGACCAAACCAGGACCAAACCAGGACTAAACCAGGACTAAACCAGGACCAAACCAGGACCAAACCAGGACTAAACCAGGACTAAACCAGGACTAAACCAGGACTAAACCAGGAAACCAGGACCAAACCAGACCAAAACAGAACTAAACCAGGACTAAACCAGGAAAACCAGGACTAAACCAGGACTAAACCAGGACTAAACCAAACCAGAAAAACAGAACTAAACCAGGACCAAACCAGGACCAAACCAGGACCAAACCAGAACTAAACCAGGACTAAACCAGGACCAAACCAGGACCAAACCAGGACTAAAGTGGATGTAAACAGGAACTAAACCAGGCCTAGTTAATTAGTTTGTACTAAGTTTATTTATTTTCTTTGGTTAATTATTATTATCTTTAATCACATTTCAATGATTCATGAATAACACAAAATAATCCATATTAATAACACAATAATAACACAATAATAACACAATAATACAATAATAATACACTTATTTTTGCTTACACCGTCTTAAAGTTTGGAGAAGAAGATGGTAGAAAATGTGTTTAGAGAAAAATCCGAGTGTCGGTGTCGCTCGGAGCAGAACAGGTTCAACTGGACCATCCAGCCCCGAGTCTGCCCCATGACCCAGAACCACACACACGTCACGCCGACAGCACGACTCGAGGTCCGACAGCGCGACTCGAGGTCCCGCTCTGGTCCCGGTTTAGATCTGGTTTAGTCCTGGTGAATGTTTTACTCTAAATCAACAGTTCAAAGGTCGAATCAGGTCTGGAAGATTGTTTCCTCCCCATTGTTTACAAATGTTCCGGTTTTGTGTTGTTGTTTTTTTTTTTTTTTGTTTAGACCTGGTTTAGTCCTGGTTTAGACCTGGTTTAGTCCTGGTTTAGACCTGGTTTAGTCCTGGTTTAGTCCTGGTTTAGACCTGGTTTAGTCCTGGTTTAGTCCTGGTTTAGTCCTGGTTTAGTCCTGGTTTAGTCTGGTTTAGACCTGGTTTAGTCCTGGTTTAGACCTGGTTTAGTCCTGGTTTAGTCCTGGTTTAGACCTGGTTTAGACCTGGTTTAGACCTGGTTTAGTCCTGGTTTAGACCTGGTTAGACCTGGTTTAGTCCTGGTTTAGACCTGGTTTAGTCCTGTTTAGTCCTGGTTTAGACCTGGTTTAGACCTGGTTTAGACCTGGTTTAGACCTGGTTTAGTCCTGGTTTAGTCCTGGTTTAGACCTGGTTTAGACCTGGTTTAGTCCTGGTTTAGTCCTGGTTTAGTCCTGGTTTAGACCTGGTTTAGACCTGGTTTAGTCCTGGTTTAGTCCTGGTTTAGACCTGGTTTAGTCCTGGTTTAGTCCTGGTTTAGACCTGGTTTAGACCTGGTTTAGACCTGGTTTAGACCTGGTTTAGACCTGGTTTAGACCTGGTTTTAGACCTGGTAGTCCTGGTTTAGACCTGGTTTACCTGGTTAGTTTCCTGGTTTAGACCTGGTTCAGACCTGGTCCTCCAGTCCTTCTTTAGTCCTGGTTCAGTCCTGGTTCAGTTCTAGTTTACCCTTTGTTTAGTCCTGATTCAGTCCTTTTTTAGTCCTTCTTCAGTCCTGGTTTAGTTCTTGGTTTAGTCCTTCTTTATTTCTGGTCCGGTCTTGGTTCAGTCCTGCTTTAGTTCTTTTTTAGTCCTGGTCCAGTCCTGGTTCAGTCCTAATTTACCCTTTCTTTAGTCCTGGTTCAGTCCTTTTTTAGTCTTTCTTTAGTCCTGGCTCAGTCCTGGCTCAGTCCTGGCTCAGTCCTGGCTCAGTCCTGGCTCAGTCCTTCAGTCCTTCAGTCCTTCAGTCCTTTTCAGTCCTGGCTCAGTCCTTGCTCAGTCCTGGCTCCAGTCCTGGCTCAGTCCTGGCTCAGTCCTTCTTTAGTCCTGGTCCAGTCCTGTTCTGTTCTCACTGTGTTTGTGTTTCAGATGAGGACGAGGACATGGTGGCGTTTTCCTCGGACGATGAGCTGGTCATGGCTCTGGCCTGTGTCAAAGACAACACCTTCAGACTCTACATCAAAGGTAACTCCCCCACCGAGTCCTTTTAACACCGAGTCGTTTTAACTCTGCGCCGAGTCGTTTTACCCGAGTCCTCTGCGCCGAGTCGTTTTTAACCCTCTCTGCGCCGAGTCGTTTTAACTCTGCGCCGAGTCGTTTTAACTCTGCGCCGAGTCGTTTTAACCCTGCGCCGAGTCGTTTTAACTCTGCGCCGAGTCGTTTTAACCCTGCGCCGAGTCGTTTTAACTCTGCGCCGAGTCGTTTTAACTCTGCGCCGAGTCGTTTTAACTCTGCGCCGAGTCGTTTTAACCCTGCGCCGAGTCGTTTTAACTCTGCGCCGAGTCGTTTTAACTCTGCGCCGAGTCGTTTTAACTCTGCACCGAGCCTTTTCCCTAAAACCTCCTCGTGTTGTTGTTGCTGACTTTGCATGACTCAGCGTTTCAGTCGTATTTACTCTGGACTCAGTGGTTTTATGACAGAGGAAAGAACAGCAGAGGTGGAAACAAAAAGTCAAAACGGGAGCGGCAGAACATCTCTTTTCGATAACTTTGATTCTTAAATACAAGTACAAGTGTGACTGGAGACGTTTCAGGTGTTGAGCTTTTTTCGTGCGTCCAACTTTCTCACTCTTGTAAAAATCACCTTGTCCAAATGTCAAACAACCGTCAAATCAATGCAAAGAATAAAGAATAAATGTTTAAATGTTTTGCGTGAAAAGAGGCAAATATTACACGAATTTAAACTTTTTTCTGCTCCTTTTCATTCACATTGATGAAACATAATTGTTTTATTTTCATCTGTGATGAATGAAATTTGTTGATGTCAAAGGTACAAAAGTCTGTGCAGTAGTAGTTTCATTACTAGTACAAGTAGCAGTAGCAGTAGTAGTTTCATTAGTAGTATGTTTAGAAGTACTAGCAGTAGCAGTAGTAGTTTCATTACTAGTACAAGTAAAAGTACTAGCAGTAGTAGTTTCATTACTAGTACAAGTAGAAGTACTAGTAGTAGTAGTTTCATTACTAGTACAAGTAGAAGTACTAGCAGTAGCAGTAGTAGTTTCATTACTAGTACAAGTAGCAGTAGCAGTAGTAGTTTCATTAGTAGTATGTTTAGAAGTACTAGCAGTAGCAGTAGTAGTTTCATTAGTAGTATGTTTAGAAGTACTAGCAGTAGCAGTAGTAGTTTCATTAGTAGTAGTAGTTAGAAGTACTAGCAGTAGCAGTAGTAGTTTCATTAGTAGTATGTTAGTAGAGTAGTAGCAGTAGCAGTAGTAGTCAAGTAGCAGTAGCAGTAATAGTTTCATTAGTAGTATGTTTAGAAGTACTAGCAGTAGCAGTAATAGTTTCATTAGTAGTACGGGTAGCAGTACTAGTACCAGCAGTATCATGCCTGACTCCTGTTTTTCTTGTGTTTCCAGAGAAAAAGGAGCATCGTCGTGACTTTCCCGCTCACGCTTTCCCTCCGTTTGGATTCCCGCCTTTTCACCATGCCCCGCCCCCTGGCCCTCATGCCCCGCCCCCAGGCCCACACGGCCCACCACCACCACCACCGCCTGGACCCCCCGGGCCTCACGGGCCCCACGGGCCCCACATCCCTCCTCCCGGACTGCCCCCGTTCGGGCCGTTCGGGCCGCAGTGCCCCCCGGCGGTGCACCCCGGGGTGACCTGTGACGGGTGCGAGGGACCTGTCGCAGGGACCCGCTTCAAGTGCTCCGTCTGCCCCAACTACGACCTGTGCGCCACCTGCCAGGCCAAAGGAGTCCACACCGAGCACGTGCTGCTGCCCATCTGGCACCCCATCCAGGTACTCACCAGGGCGCTCGCTGTGGTACTCACAGGAGTAAAAGTACTGTCACTGTAGTACTCACAGGAGTAAAAGTACTGTCACTGTGGTACTCACAGGAGTAAAAGTACTGTCACTGTGGTACTCACAGGAGTAAAAGTACTGTCACTGTGGTACTCACAGGAGTTAAAGTACTGTCACTGTAGTACTCACAGGAGTAAAAGTACTGTCACTGTGGTACTCACAGGAGTAAAAGTACTGGGGAGGGGGACTGTAGTGAGGACAGTAATACTTGTACTGTAGTAGTAAAAGTAAAAGTGGATTTGAGCAGTGGCAGGAACAGTAGTGGCTGTAGTAGTGGGATGATTATAGTAAGTAGTAGTAGTAGTAGTAGTAGTAGTAGTAGTAGTAGTAGTAGTAGTAGTAGGTTATATTTGCAGTTCTTGTAGTAGTAAGAGTAGTAGTTAAAGTACTCGTAGTTGTAATAACAGTAGTAATAGTAGTAGCTGTAATTACTAATACATGTAGTAACAGTGGTAATAGTTGAAGTAGTAGTAATACTATATATTTAGTAGTAGTAGTAGTAGTAGTAGTAGTAGTAGTAGTAGTAGTAGTAGTAGTAGTAGTAGTAGTAGTAGTAGTAGTAGTGTTTTTTGTAGTAACAGAAGTATTTGTTTCTCATAGTAGTAGTAGTAGTTAGTAGTTTGTAGTAACAGAAGTATTTGTCCTTCAATAGTAGTAGTAGTAGTAGTTTGTAGTAACAGAAGTATTTGTACTTCAGCAGTGGTTCCCTCGGGGGAAGTGGATGAAGTGGATGAGGCACTGCATGTTGAACCAGAACCGTGGAGCCCAGAACTTCAACCAGGCCCAGAACCCCCCCAACGGAGAGACCAACCCTGGACCCGAGCAGCCCGGACCCTCCTCTGGTGAGTCCTGCACCCTCAGACCTGACAGGGACCTGGTCTAGTCCAGATTTAGTCCTGTTTTAGTCCTGCTTTAGTTCTTGTTTAGTCCTGTTTTAGTCCTGCTTTAGTCCTTGTTTTAGTCCTGCTTTAGTCCTTGTTTAGTCCTGTTTTAGTCTTTGTTCTACTCTAATTTCTGTATTCTTGTCTTTTTTTCAGAGGCCCAGACCAACGTGGATTTCCTGAAGAACATTGGAGAAGGAGTGGCGGCCATGTTGAGTCCTCTGGGTGAGTTCTAATAACAAAAACAAACAAACAAACAAACAGCGGTTCACACGTTTAGTCCGTTTGTCACTCGTGTGTGTTTATCCTCGACTCGTTGTGTCGCAGGGATCGACGTGGACATCGACGTGGAGCACGAGGGCCAGCGCACCAAAGTGACTCCGCCCAGTCAGAGCGCAGACGTGGACATGGAGGCGGGAGAGGGCGGGGCTACTGAAGGAGAGGGCGGAGCTGCCGAAGGAGAGGGCGGAGCTAACGAGGCTCCAGCAGCGGTCAGTATAGTCCTGCTCTAGTCCTGCTCTACAATATCGTACCGTGAGATGTACATCGTGAAAATATGGTACAGAGAGATTTGAATATCGTCACATCCCTCGATGTCGTGTTCCTGTTGTAGTTTTTGACGATGTTTTTGAGACTTGATGTGTTTGTGTTTTGTTTGGTCAGAGCGGCTCAGACGAGGAGTGGACCGACCTGTGCTGTAAGGAGGTGGACCCGTCCACCGGAGAACTCCAGTCTCTGGATCCTAAAGACCTGGACCAGGACCTGGACCAAGACCTGGACCAGGACCTGGACCAGGACCTGGAGGAGCCCCCCAGCCCCAAACCCAGGTCCACCCAGAACCAGGGCCCCGTCCCCAAACCAGACCAACGCCCCGTCCCCAAACTAGACCAACGCCCCGCCCCCAAACCAGACCAACGCCCCGCCCCCAAACCAGACCAACGCCCCGCCCCCAAACCAGACCAGGGACCGAGCGGACTCAGAGAGGCAGCGCTCTACCCCCACCTGCCCGAAGGTACGACCCTGTCACACACACACTGACAGGTGAAGAGACCCTGTCACACACACACTGACAGGTGAAGAGACCCTGTCACACACACACTGACAGGTGAAGAGACCCTGTCACCTGCACACACACACACTGACAGGTGAAGAGACCCTGTCACACACACACTGACAGGTGAAGAGACCCTGTCACACACACGGACACACTGACAGGTGAAGAGACCCTGTCACACACACACTGACAGGTGAAGAGACCCTGTCACACACACACTGACAGGTGAAGAGACCCTGTCACACACACACTGACAGGTGAAGAGACCCTGTCACACACACACACAGGTGAAGAGACCCTGTCACACACACACTGACAGGTGAAGAGACCCTGTCACACACACACTGACAGGTGAAGAGACCCTGTCACACACACACTGACAGGTGAAGCGTCCCTGTCACACACACATGGACAGGTGAAGCGTCCCTGTCACACACACATGGACAGGTGAAGTGTCCCTGTCACACACAAACATACAGGTGAAGCGTCCCTGTCACACACACATGGACAGGTGAAGAGACCCTGTCACACACACAAATACAGGTGAAGCGTCCCTGTCACACACACACTGACAGGTGAAGAGTCCCTGTCACACACACACGGACAGGTGAAGCGTCCCTGTCACACACAAACATACAGGTGAAAGAGACCCTGTCACACACACATAGTCACACACACACGGACAGGTGAAGAGAACCCTGTCACACACACACGGACAGGTGAAGAGACCCTGTCACACACAAACATACAAGTGAAGAGACCCTGTCACACACACATAGACACACACACATGTCCAGGTGAAGCGTCCCTGTCACACACACATAGACACACAGACATGTCCAGGTGAAGTGTCTCTAAACGTCCCTGTCACTCACGTTCAGGTGTTGTGTTCTTGTTTGCTGCAGAGGCGGACCCTCGCCTGGTGGAGGCGCTGTCCCACATGTTGTCCATGGGCTTCACAGACGAGGGGGGGTGGCTGACCCGACTGCTCCAGGCCAAAGGAGGCGACATCGGAGCGGCTCTGGACGCCATCCAGTACAACACCAACAACAAACCCCACTGAGACTCACGCCACAGTCACACAAAAGTCACACGCTCGCCCCACGTTTCACTGCTGCGGCTCCAGTTTAGGGTGAAAAGAAAGATTTGATTTACCCAGGACGGTTCAGGTTTAAGTCCTGTGTCCCCTGTCCCAGACTCATCCAAAACCTACTGATTTGTCCAAGTTTTATACAAGAAATGTCCCAGGTGTCCCTATTTTTGACCAATCTAAACCAGGATTAAAACAGGTCTAAACTAGGACTAAAACAGGACTAAATTAGGTCTAAAACAGGACCAATCTAGGACTAAAACAGGTCTAAACTAGGACTAAAACAGGACTAAATTAGGTCTAAAACAGGACCAATCTAGGACTAAAACAGGACTAAACTAGGACTAAAACAGGACTATCAGAATTTTAGATTAATTGATCCCTGCCAACATTAAAGAGGAGCATAAATTATCAATTATTTAGCCAAAAAACAGAAAATGAATTTTGAAAACCTGGTCACCCTGCTCCTTTATTCCTCTCCTCCCTCCTTTTACATTTGTGCAGTGGTGGAAAATAACAAAGTAAAAGCAGTAAGGCACTAAATATAAGTATAAATTTGAAATATCTGTACATTTAATAATACTTTTTAGACTTTTACTCCACTACATTTTTGAACAGGACTGACAAATAAAAGTATTTTTCGTTGGTTTCAGACCTGCAGAAAAAGCTGAAGGTAAATTTTTAACATGTTTGTAGTCCAAGCAAACACAAATATACAAAGAAAAACAGAAATTCTCATGTTTCTTGTTGAAGAAAATTCAAAATTCAGCACAAACCTGTATCAAAAAATCACTTCATTTGAAAGTTTAAAGTACATTTTTAAACAGGTACTTACATTTTGTTTTTGCTCTGGTATCTGTATTTTTACTTCTTCCACCACTGCATTTCTGTAGGTTTATCTGAGAAGAGGTTTGGTTAAATCTTTATTGACGATGTCTTTTATAAAATATAAAAACCCTCCAAAATGACGACAAACACGAGCGGTCGGTTTGATGTGGGGCGTGTCTCTGTGACCATCTTAAACTCTAAATCATATATGTTCTTTTACTTTTATACCTGTTTTAATCAGCATTTATCCACTGTTATTTTGATCATATCTGTGAGTTTTTTTTACTCTCATTCTCTTCAGTTTCTGTTCTGTGACAATAAACTGCAAACAAAAGCACCTCTGCTGTCTGTGTTTTATAAAATACAACTTTAACTCTCATATAAAGGGAGGGGGGTAGAAAATATAAGTCTTTAAATCGACCTGTCACAATGACAATAGTTCAACAAAGAAACACTGATGAACATTAATAATGAGTTGGAGAATCCCAGTCAAGTCATTTTTATTTATTTATTCTACCTCAAGCTCAAATCTTCTATCTTAAATCTTATGATATTGCATAAAAATGGCAAAAATCTCACCACTGTTGAAGAAAAAAATACACTCACGATGATTATATTGTTTCAACTTTTTAAGTATATTAAGTCAATATAGTTTTCATCTTGATTGGTCAGTGTTCAAATCATGAAGTAATGTAGATAATGTCAACATAAAACAACATAAGGTTTTGTGAAAACTTGTTTTTGTATAAATGTGAGTGAGTAAACCCGCCTCTGATCACCGGAGCTTTGACTGTTTGTGTTATTGTCCACTGGGGGGCGCTGTAGGACCATAAAAACCACACTTCCAGACACTTGTGCAGTGAAATCACTGAACTGTGAGTCAGGGGTTTATTTGTGTGACCACAGCAGCCGGTCCAAACCTGATCTCTTCAGATCAGAAGATGACAGGACCTGGTTCGTGCTCGGACGGGAGACGCTGGTAAGTCCAGACGCCACAGGGGGCGCTGTGTCCTCAGGAAAGACAAAACAACCACTTTATCAAGTATGAACTGAGTTACATGACTATGATAAAGGCTCAGCACCAGTGTGTGTAGAGTGAGTGAAGAATGCTCTGTAAAACTTCTCTGAGTGTCCAAAATAAAATCACTTTATAAATCTGATCCATTATTATTATAATGATCTGATTCCTTTGAACAGTGAGGTGAGCCGGATTATTTTCTGACGGCAACAAAACTGATCTGACAGTGACAGCATTAACAAAATATAAAAATATCAAACTCACTAAGGAAAAGACTTAATACTCAATACTGATTTTGAGATCACGATTAAAAAAGTATTTTTAATTAGACTGAATATTCTGTGATTCTCCACATTAAACAGTAGAACTTTCTTTTCCATTCCTTATATCTGTGTAATCCCAGTGGTCCAGGTCTAAACCAGGTCTAAACCAGGTCTAAACCAGGTCTAAACCGGGTCTAAACCGGGTCTAAACCAGGTCTAAACCAGGTCTAAACCAGGTCTAAACCGGGTACATGGTGTATACTCGTCTCTGTGGTCTTATACTTGTTCTGATGCAGATAAAGATTCTTCTAAAGACATTCAGGAATGTTTCTGCTCTGTCCTGTCAGTGGGACTGTTTTTATTTATTTGTATTTAGTATCGACACCAGTGAAAATGTAGTTTTTATACATTTTTATTACTGATTAGTGTAAGATTTTCAATACTTTTAACACGGTCTAAGTTACGAAGAAAGTGAAGAATTCCTCAGTCGTCCAGGTAGAATCCAAGGCGACTTTTCAAGCTGCGTCTTATTTCAAGTGCAGTTATCAGTTTATTCTAACGCAAATGTTTGAGCAGCACCGAGGCAGGATGAACTTTTCAGGATTTATTTGACATTTTAACAAACACTTTTAAAACACGTCTTTGGCAAAATATTAAACACATAGTTTAACAAATTCTTTACAATATAAAATTATTACTGCATCTCTTTGGTTTTAAGGCAGGTCCCCAGTTAGTCCTCTTGTAGTCCTCAGGTAGACCTGTAGTCCTCTTGTAGTCCTCAGGTAGACCTGTAGTCCTCTTGTAGTCCTCAGGTAGTCCTCTTGTAGTCCTCTTGTAGTCCTGTAGTCCTCTTGTAGTCCTCAGGTAGACCTGTAGTCCTCTTGTAGTCCTCAGGTAGACCTGTAGTCCTCTTGTAGTCCTCACGTTATCCTCTCAGGTAGTCCTCTTGTAGTCCTTAGGTAGTCCTAAAATAGTCCTCAGGTAGGTCTCTTGTAATCCTCCTGTAGTCCTCCTGTAGTCCTCCTGTAGTCCTCCTGTAGTCCTCCTGTAGTCCTCCTGTAGTCCTCAGTGGGAGCTCAGGTCCAGGTTGTGGGCCATCAGTTCCTCCTCGACGTTCTCCAGAGCCCACTTGTGTTCCACCACCTGCAGCGCCTCCCACTCGCTCTGTGGACCAGGACAGACTTAAGAAAGATCTAAAACAAAGCGAGGAAAGACTAGACCTGAAGACTTGACCCAAACTATTCCCACAGACTGAAATAAATCCGAGCCCAGAGTCTGACCTTGAAGGCCTTGTTGGGGTCCGGGGGCATGTTCATGGCCGAGCCCGTCATCTGCTCCTGGAGGATCTGAGTCTGGTCCACATCTGCAAGACAGAACCAGGACTAAACCAGGTCCAAACCAGGACTGAACCAGGACTGAACCAGGACTAAACTAAGACTAAACCAGGACTGAACCAGGACTAAACCAAGACTAAACCAGGACTGAACCAGGACTAAACCAGACTAAACAGGACTGAACCAGGACTGAACCAGGACTGAACCAGACTTACAGTTGTCGTGTCCCAGGACTAGTCCGTACATCCTGCGGAGTCCAAACACATTGAGGAAGTACCAGGAGGCAGAGCTCACCCTGAAACCACACAGAACCAGTTAGAACCAGGAGCAGACCGGACCCAGAACCAGACCCAGAAACCAGACCCAGGACCAGACCCAGGACCAGACTGGACCTACTGAATCAGCAGCTCTTGAGGTCAAAACATTTACTGTAAGTACATTTTTATTTCTATAGAACTTTTCACAGACATTTGTCACAAAGACATTTTACAGAACATTATTCATTCCCTCCAGAGCCGGTGAAGGTAAACTACTGGTGTAGCCACAGCTGCCGTGGGGCAGACTGACTGACGCACGGCTGCCAATCTGCGCCATCCTCCGACCACCACCATCACACACACACACACACACCACTTTCATACTAGATAATGTGAGTGAAGTGTCTTGCCTAAGGACACAACAACAGTTTTTGTGTCTGGTGCCTCCTGTGGCTCCTGATTTTCCAAGTGTCTCCATCCAAAGTGTGAACCAAACCTGACCTCTGAACTTCTGCGATCTGACCGATCTGACCACAGTGGTACACAGTGGTATTGTCATATCTGCTGCGTCTGACCACTATGTGCGCATTAGCATGCTAGTTGTTGTTAGCTTTACTGTGCTGTTGTAGCAGTGCAGTAAAGATAAGTTTAAACCATTTAAAATTAACTCATTTCACTAATCTGATACTGTTATCGAATATCGGCACCGATACTGTTATGATTTGCTGGATCAGATATGGACTTTCACATATCGGTTCAGCCGATTCAGGAGGAGCAGTAAACAGGATTCTGTTTATCGGTCAGAGTCGCTCAGTCTCATAATGTTTGAATTTTTATTCATACAGACTTATTCTGTCGTTCAGATAAACAACAGGTGCAGTTTCAGTCTTGCACTGGTGTCGATTAATATCGGCATATTAATGTAATTTTCTCTGTCCTCTGTCCTCTCCTCCTCTGTCCTCTGTCCTCTGTCTCTCTCTCTCTCCTCTCCTCTGTCCTCTGTCCTCTGTCTCTCCTCTGTCCTCTGTCCTCTCTCCTCTCCTCTGTCCTCTGTCTCTCTCTCTCCTCTGTCCTCTGTCCTCTGTCCTCTCTCCTCTGTCCTCTCTCTCCTCTGTCCTCTCCTCCTCTCTCCTCTGTCCTCTGTCCTCTGTCCTCTGTCTCTCTCTCTCCTCTCTCTCCTCTGTCCTCTGTCTCTCCTCTGTCCTCTGTCCTCTGTCCTCTGTCCTCTGTCCTCTGTCCTCTGTCCTCTGTCCTCTGTCCTCTGTCCTCTCCTCTGTCCTCTCTCTCCTCTGTCCTCTGTCTCTCTCTGTCCTCTGTCTCTCTCTGTCCTCTGTCCTCTGTCCTCTGTCCTCTGTCCTCTGTCCTCTGTCCTCTGTCCTCTCTCTGTCCTCTGTCCTCCTCTGTCCTCTGTCCTCTCGTCCTCTGTCCTCTCCTCCTCTGCCTCCTCTGTCCTCTGTCCTCTCCTCCTGTGGACCTCAGTGTGTCCCTCACCAGGAGGCGTCCAGTGAGATCAGGTCCACTCCTCTCTGTAACATGGGCTTGAACCTCAGGGTGAGCGGGAACGGAACTTTAGCTGCACAAACACACAAAAAAAGGTGCTGTAAATGTGAGTGTACAGAACTGTACTGGCAGGTGCTACTGGCAGGTGCTACTGGCAGGTGCTACTGGCAGGTGCTACTGGCAGGTGCTACTCACTGGTGAGGAACCCGGAGAAGGCCCAGTTGATCCAACCTCCGATCAGGATCATGGGCAGAACGTTTGTGAGGTTCCCCTTCATCATGTCCAACACCATCCCACTGTCTGAAAGAAAAACAGGACTGAACCAGGACTGAACCAGGACTGAACCAGGACTGAACCAGGACTAAACCAGGACTGAACCAGGACTGAACCAGGACTAAACCAGGACTGAACCAGGACTAAACCAGGACTAAACCAGGACTGAACCAGGACTGACCCAGGACTAAAACCAGGACTAAACCGGGACTAAACCGGGACTGACTAAACCAGGACTGAACCAGGACTAAACCAAACCAGGACTGAACCAGGACTCTGAACCAGGACTAAACCAGGACTGAACCAGGACTAAACCAGGACTGAAACCAGGACTGAACCGGGACTAAACCGGGACTGAACCGGGACTAAACCGGGACTAAACCGGGACTGAACCAGGACTAAACCAGGACTAAACCAGGACTAAACCAGGACTAAACCAGGACTAAACCAGGACTAAACCAGGACTGAACCAGGACTGAACCAGGACTAAACCAGGACTGAACCAGGACTAAACCAGGACTGAACCAGGACTGAACCAGGACTAAACCAGGACTGAACCAGGACTAAACCGGGACTAAAACGGGACTGAACCGGGACTGAACCAGGACTAAACCGGGACTAAACCAGGACTAAACCGGGACTAAACCGGGACTGAACCGGGACTGAACCGGGACTGAACCGGGACTGAACCCGGACTAAACTGGGACTAAACCGGGACTAAACCAGGACTGAACCGGGACTGAACCGGGACTAAACTGGGACTAAAAACCGGAAACCGGACTGAACCAGGACTGAACCAGGACTGAACCAGGACTAAAACCAGGACTAAACCAGGACTGAACCAGGACTGAACCAGGACTGGGAACCCAGGACTAAACCAGGACTGAACCAGGACTGGGACTAAACTGAACAGGACTAAAGGACTGAACCGGGACTGAACCAGGACTGAACCGGGACTGAACTGGGACTAAACCGGGACTAAACCGGGACTGAACCAGGACTGAACCAGGACTGAACCAGGACTAAACCGGGACTAAACCAGCCCAAAGTTAGTCCAGATCTGGTGGTACCTGTGAGTGGATTCTTGGGGATGACTTTCCTCTTGGTCTTTTTGAAGAATCCGGTCTCTGAGTTGTTGAAGTAATGTTTCCTCATCATGAACGACTGAAAAAACAAAAACACAATCTCAGACCAGACCTGGACCGAATCTCTCAGTTTATTCACTGA
This sequence comes from Boleophthalmus pectinirostris, assembly GCF_026225935.1. Taxonomy (NCBI): domain Eukaryota; kingdom Metazoa; phylum Chordata; class Actinopteri; order Gobiiformes; family Gobiidae; genus Boleophthalmus; species Boleophthalmus pectinirostris. The sequence continues at coordinate 2,278,084 of NW_026571299.1, read as the reverse complement.
AAAAAAAAAAAAAAAAAAAATCCAAACGCAGCAGAAAAAATACATTAAAAAAGACAAGAATTGTACAAACCATTTTGTGATACGAGATTGGATCCATAAGAACGAGATAAAACGAGATTTGAACATTATTCCTAATCTATAAATTCACTTTTCAATCTTGGTCTCACATTTTTATCTTGATTTGATTTAATATTTTTGTTTCCTTTCTAGTCTCGCTTTTTGGAACTATAAAAACGTCTGACTTACCAACACATGACACTTTTTTGTCCAATTCAGAATTTATTAAAATAATCAAATTTAAAAACTAATAATTACTAAATTGAACTAAACTAAATAGAGAAAAGAAGGAGCAGAATTCCACATTATCCAGAGAATTTGGATAATCTGATAAACTTTATAAACTTTTGTGCCTTCGTTAACATTATTTTCAATTTGTACGACCATAAACAAAAACAATAAAAAAAATCCTTACATTTTTTCATTCTCATTGTGGTTTATTTTGTACGATCATAAACTTTTGTGCCTTCGTTAAAATTATTATTATTATTTTGTACGACCATAAACAGAAAAAAGCAAATCAACGAAAGACAAAAAATCCTGTAGTGTGTGGGATCCAGACTAGACCAGGCCCAGGAGGATCAAGGTCCATATTAAACTTTAAAGTTAAAGGTTTATCACTTCCTGGGTTTTGACAGGACTCACCTGTCGTGGCAGGTACTTCCCATTTTCTCTGAGAATTCGGCTTCGTAGTAAAACTTGACTGAAAGACAAACACAGATCTGATGTTACAACCTGATGTTTACAGAGACGCAGGAAATGAAACAACTCACTTGTCAGCCCCGCCCACACCTGCCAGCCCCGCCCACACCTGTCAGCCCTGCCCACACCTGTCAGCTACGCCCACACCTGTCAGCCCCGCCCACACCTGTCAGCTACGCCCACACCTGTCAGCCCTGCCCACACCTGTCAGCTACGCCCACACTGTCAGCTACGCCCACACTTGTCAGCTACGCCCACACTTGTCAGCTACGCCACACTTGTCAGCCCACCCCACCTGTCAGCCCCGCCACACCTGTCAGCCCCGCCCACACTTGTCAGCTACGCCCACAATTGTCAGCCCCACCCACACTTGTCAGACCTGCCCATACCTGTCAGCCCCGCCCACACCTGTCAGCCCCTCCCTCACCTGTCAGCCACGCCCACACCTGTCAGCTACACCCTCACCTGTCAGCTACGCCCAGATTTGTCAGCCCTGCCCACACCTGTCTGCGACACTCTCACCTGTCAGCCCCGCTCTCACCTGTCAGCCCTGCCCTCACCTGTCAGCCCCGCCCTCACCTGTCAGCCCCACTCTCACCTGTCAGCCCCGCCCTCACCTGTCAGCCCCGCTCTCACCTGTCAGCCCGCCCTCACCTGTCTGCCACACTCTCACCTGTCAGCCCCGCCCTCACCTGTCAGGCTCTCACTCACCTGTCAGCCCTCCCCATAACCTGTCAGCCACGCCTTCACCTGTCAGCCCTGTCCTCACCTGTCAGTCCCGCCTTCACCTGTCAGCCCTCCTCATAACCTGTCAGCCACGCCTTCACCTGTCAGCCCTGTCCTCACCTGTCAGTCCCACCTTCACCTGTCAGCCCTGTCCTCACCTGTCAGCCCCGCACTCACCTGTCAGCTCCGCCATCACCTGTCAGCCCTCCCCATCACCTGTTAGACTCGCTCTCACCTGTCAGCCCCGCCCTCACCTGTCAGAGATGGCCTCTAGCCCCGCCTCCTCACCTGTCAGAGATGGCCTCTAGCCCCGCCTCCTCACCTGTCAGAGATGGCCTCTAGCCCCGCCTCCTCACCTGTCAGAGATGGCCTCTAGCCCCGCCTCCTCACCTGTCAGAGATGGCCTCTAGCCCCGCCTCCTTGTCGCGCTGCAGGAGGGTGGAGGCGTGGTGACGGAGCACGCCGGACAGGAAGGTGATGAAGACGATGGGCAGAACCACCCACAGACGAATACTCGAGTCCAGGAGCAACTCTGGATCCATCGCACCTGGAGAGAGGAGGAAGAGGAGGAAGAAAGAGAGAAGAAGAGAGGAAGAGAGGAGAGAGGAGAAGAAGAGAAGGAAGAGAGAGAGAAGAAGAGAGGAGGAAGAAGAGAAGGAAGAGAGAGAGAAGAAGAGAAGGAAGAGAGAGAGAAGAAGAGAGGAGGAAGAGGAAGAGGAGGAAGAAAGAGAGAAGAAGAGAGGAGAGGAGAGAGGAAGAGGAGAAGAGGAGTGAGAGGAGGAGAGAGAGTGAGAGGAGAGAGAGAGGAGAGGAAGAGGAGAGAGGAGAGGAAGAGGAGAGAGGAGAGAGAAAGAGAGAGGAGAGACGAGAAGAGAGGAGAGAGCAGAAGAGTTATTCTCAGAATATCCATTTTATTTTTACTCCTTCGGCTCCTTACAAAATAAAACTTTGAAAAGTGAGATCTCATGGAAACAGAAAGTTAAACATGATTTTATTTTATATTTATAATATTTATATTTATAATCTATTTTTTGCCAGAAATATGACGGACTATGGTGTAAGTTTTAATTTACTAATAACACTTCATCTATTTTTATTGTATTCTAATGTCGTTTCCTCATCACAAATATACTGTTGTTTGTACCGTTGTTTGTTTCATTCACAAGAGTTCTTCTCTCAAACAGAAAACACTCTGTTCCACCTTGTGATGTCATCGTGTGGTAACACACTAAAGGCTCCACTGTGTTTTTAAACTCCACACACCTTCACTAGAATCATTTTGATAATTTCAGACCTGGAATTGCCAAACTTTATAAATAAATAAAAGTTAAAAGGAGCTGCTGTTCACTTGAAAACTATCACTTCATGACATCACGACGTGGAACAGAACATTTTGAGCTTTGGAGATGTAAACAAATGAAATAAAGGATCACTTAAACATGTGAATGAAACAAAACACACCTCCGGGTTTGTTTTTGAAGAGGGAACAACATTATAACGTGACTTAAAGCTCACAATAGTCAAATTTACCACGAATATTATTCACAAAATAATAAAAAGTGCAGAACCCCCGGGGCCCTTTCAGCTGTTCTCTCGTGACACCTGTCAGGAAGCCCGAGCCGCAGCGCGTGTCAGTCCGTCTCTTTCCAAACTACACTCGCATAGTTTCCTTCTGTGCGTAAAAACCTCCGCGCGCTTCTCCCGTCAAACTTTATGCACTTTTCACCAACTTTCCTCCGCGTTTAAAGTGTTTTTCTCACCGTAGTCTCGAGTGTTCCGCAGCCACACGGTCCCCGGCGCAGTGTCCAGGCCGCGTCCGGGTCCTGCGCGTGTCTCCTCGACTCCTCGATTCCTCGACCACGCCCACTGACGAGAACGAGCCAATCACAAACGACGGGCTGTGTTTTCATTGGTCCTCGCTTCTCCGTGGACGAGTTGAGTTGATTTGATTTGACTTTAGTTTAGTTTATTTTAGTCTAGTTTATTTTATTTTATTTTAGTCTAGTTTGTTTAATTTAATTTAATTTTATTTGAGTTTATTTTAGTCTAGTTTATTTTATTTTTTATTTTATTTTAGTCAATTTTATTTAATTTTTATTTTATTTTATTTTATTTTAGTTTAATTTATTTTAGTCTAGTTTGTTTTATTTATTTTATTTTATTTTGTTTTATTTTTAGTTTAGTTTAGTTAGTTATACCAGTTAGAAAAATGAATATAAAAAAAAAGACAAGAAAAAAAAGAAAAAAAGAAAAGAAAAAGAAAACAGACCACTGAGGCAAAGGGAAATTAAGAAGTGTTTTATTTATTTATTTTTTACATTTTATTTTATTAAGTTATACAAGTTGCAAATGAATAGGGACTTTATAAAATAAAATAAATAAATAAATAAATAAAAACAGGACAAAAAAATAAATAAAAAATTACATATTTTCTATATATGTTTTTATTAAAATAATCAAATTTACAGTACTCAAATGAATAGGGAATTAAAAATAAACATGTATATATATATATATATATATATATATATATATATATATATATATATATATATATATATATATATATATATATATATATATATATATATACATATATATAATTCCGATGTATTATTATTAATTTTATTATTAAAATTAACAAAGATGTAATTTCTGTCCAGTGGTGTGACGTTTGAGAGTTTAGAGGAGAGACGTTTTTAAATATGGTCTCAAAGAGAACTTTTGGGTTAGGAACTGAGGATTTTTAAAAAAATGTTTGTTTGTTTTTTATTAGATTATAATACATATACACAATATAATACAATATAAACACATAAAACAGACGTTCAATTTCATAACATAGATGAAAAATGAAAAAACGTAAAATAAAAAAAATAAAATCAAGTAAAGCAAAACTAATAATTTGAAGTAAGCCAAGGAAGCAAGTGAGTATAACAAAACCCGGACGGAGCCGCAAAAAAAAAAAAAAAAAAAAAAAAAAAAAAGTTGGAAGGAAGTTGAGAAAAGCGGCGGAAGTGACGTAGTGACGTAGCGGTGTAGTGCGGAAGCGGGTCGTTTTCCGCACGCAGCTTTGTTTGCGCCGCGCGTCGTTCGTGTGGACAAAGTTCTGACCCAAAAACAACAAACATGTACGACCAGGACGAAGGTGAGACCCACAGCGGGGAGAGGGTTCGGGGGCACAGGTCCGGAGCCTCAGACTGAAGCCCGGAGAGAGTTTAGAGTTTAAACCTGAACCCGAAGGAGGGAAAGATGCTAATGCTAAAGCTAATGATGCTATTTCTGTGCAGAGACATGAAGGTTTTGGAAATGGATTTAATTACACAATACGGAATAATGCATTAAAATTAAGGTGACCAGATTTTCAAAATATATGAAAAAAAAAGCAGGTTCAGAACAACAATAATGGAAATATGTGTTTCTATGCTGTACATCAGAGGTGCTCACACTTTTTCAGCATGTGAGCTACTTACAAAATGACCAAGTCTAAAATGATCTACCTAATACAAAGCCAAGCAAACTGCACTGAAACACTCTGTGCTCCTTTTTTGGACCCTCACCCACAGTTTGAGAACCTCTTCTTTAAGAGAACTTCCTCTGGCACTTTACACAAAACTGTGAAAAAAAGTGAAGGAAGATTTTTAAACCTGTTTTTTAAAGTTCCAAACTGGAGTTTCATTCTTTTGTGGTTTTGCAGTGATATTTACCAGCCTCTGCACATTTACCAAACCAAACACACATCGTGACAAACGTAGATGCATTTGTGCACTTTTGTTAGACAAACTTCAGCCAAATGTGGCAGTAGGTCTGTTCTGTAGATCCGCTCTATGCTGTAGACCTGCTTTGTGCCAACACTGGAACACAAATTTAGACTGGTTTTTGCTTCACGTTTGGTCTTGCTCTTCTAATCAGCGCGCACTGTGGGAGGGGCTTGTGTTCGCTGTACGCAGGAAGGAGCGAGAGCGTGAAAAGGCGAGGGGCTGCATGCTGACGTGAGGCAGATGGACAGGTAGGATGTTTAGGAAGTTGAACCTGCCCTGTGATGCACGCTGGTACACGAGGGCACACGCTGTCGCAGACGAGCCGTGCATAGGGAGCGTGTGTGTTTGTGATGCGCTGTAGAGTCTCCGCGGGTTTCAAATGAGCGCACAGGCTGCACTGAGACGCCCCACACGCTCCTGCACCCGCTACAAGTTTATTACCAACAGCAGTGGCCGGAATGAAATATGATCACACTTGTTGAGTGTCACACCTCGAGTGAGAGACAAGACCGAGTCCAAACGCGATCGAGTCCGAGACGAGACACGACGATCTACCCACACGACCTTGGCGATCGACTGGTAGATCGCGATCGACATATTGAGCACCCCTGCTGTACATAATTTGTCATTTATATTTACTGGTGCTGAAACCTCACAATCTTACCCATACATACACTCTTACACAAACACACTTTACAACTGTACACTTTTACAAGAATTTTTAAATAGAAAGTAGTTCTTAAAGGTCTGAGCTGCAACAGATGAACAACAGAATGAACCAGTAATTTGCCAAACAGCCCAAGTCTTACAAAACAACTAAATAACAAAATTCTCAGCATGTTTGCAAAGAAAATGTGCACACGATAAATATTAAGCTCCAAAATGTGTTGTTATTAGAGACCAGTTTTGTGATGGTGTTTGTGTTGTGCAGATCCGCAGTACGATGAAGACGACGACGAGATCACCCCGGATCTGTGGCAGGAGGCCTGTTGGATCGTCATCAGGTTGGAGACACACACAAACACACACACGGACACTTTTCTATGTCATATCTCCTCATGTTGACCCTCTTTATTCTCTCAAACTCTCCAAAAAAATGTTAAAAATGGTAAAATTTATCTCACTAATACAATGAAAACGTACCCACAATAATTATTAAAGATGCACTGATCCAGCTTTTTCACTTCCAATACTGATTCCGATACTAAAACAGACCGAAAACAACTTTTATTTCTTTTAAAACACAAATAAAATGGTTCAAAACAGATCCAAATGTGTTCTGTAGCTGTTGTTTATTTCTCAAGTAAGAACTGAACAACTCTGACAAATATACGTTCAAATATTGTGAGACTTTGCGCGCACACTATGGAAGTAAATAGTAAATCGTTTTTTTACATCGTTGTATATGGACAATCAGGATTAGAACCCGACCGATATGGATTTTGTTGTGGCTGATATGAAACTGATATAATGGGAGTTGGAGCTGCCGATATAATCGCCGATATATTAATGATGTAAAAATTCACTGTAAATCTTGAAGTATTTAAAAAAACTTAGGTTTGGCTCTGGTGGATTTTAAACTGGGTTTAATTAGGAAACATGTATTGTTATTCTGACATTTTACATGATATGTCATAGGACTAAAGCAGGTCTAAACTAGAACTGAACCAGGACTGAAAAAGGACTAAACCAGGACTAAAACAGATCTAAACCATGTGTGAAACAGGACTAAACCAGAACTGAACCAGGACTGAGTGTCGGGACTCTATCCCTCTCCCTCTCTCTTTTTATCCTATGCACACAAATATTTTTGAAAGTTTCATTTTGAGCCACTGCCGCTGTCAAACTCCCACGACTCTGCACACGACGTGAAGAGAAAAAAGTGAGAGAAAGAGAAAACACGACTCAGTCCCAATAAGGATTAGGCTCCCGTCGTTCTCTTCAAAGAGCCGGCTCTAAGAGCCGCTTCGTTCGCGACCGACCCATCACTACTAGCCTAGCTAGTAAATAAACAATCGCTATTAGCCTTTAGTCGTAAATGCTGCACGCCGCGGTAAATAATTATATGCGCAAATGTCATAATTCACACGTCTATTCACAGCTCATTTACATATCAATGCAGGTCCAGTAACAAATATACGGCCAATGTAGTCACTTTACAATAGACCAATAGAAAACAGACTGTTTATGTGTGAGAGACACAGCAGCTAATCACTAATCAAAACTAGCTTCAAAGTCGACATATTTCCAACACTCAGCCTCACACAGGCTCCTCCCACATCACAAGTCTGCGCTAATAAAAGTCCTTTTAATCCAGACTCAAACCGATTGTCCGTAAAAAGAAAATAATGTCAGTGTTGCACATGGATCTGTGTCTGCGGCTGTAAACAAACACACGTGACTCTGGGGGTGTGTTCAGGGACAGTACGGACACACACACTGACCAATGACTGCGCAGATAAATACTGATGCGGAGCCACATATTTGGACATTTCTCTGTCTGTAAATTGGATTAAATGAACATAATGTAGAGAGTCTAAAATTTATAACGAGGTATAACATGCCCACTTGAAATATCGGCCCGTATCAGCAAGCATATCAGCCGATATTCTTCCAGGTGCTCACATCGGCCGATAATATCGGGCAACCGATATATCGGCTGAGCTCTAATCAGGATATCGAATGAACCGATATTTGGAAGCCGATATCTGATCCAGCAGATTTTTCAGCATCTGCGCCGATATCTGTTTCAGTCAGAGGTGAAAATCGGACTTGAGTCACTATTTTTTTGGACTTTAGACTTCGTTTATATGACGAAGATCTGAACAGAAGACATAAAAGTGGCGTCGCTTCTTCACTTTTTATTCCGCGTTTAGACGAGCGTTTTCGGGAGGAAATCTGCTGCATATGGTGAGGCAAAAGTGTGTGGAATTTGATTTGTTTTGTGTCTTGGGCAGTGTGGACAGAAACGCAACGGTGGAGCGTATTCAACTTTTACACTCTGGAGGATGGCTTCGGAGTTTTGCGTTTTTAAGCCTCAAAAACGCCGTCACCGTCTAAACGAAAGGCACTTCAGATAAAATATTTTTTCGTTTTCTCGTGTAAACAGGCTCTGAGACTTGATTTGACTTGACCTGTTTTTGACTTGGACTTAAAGGTCAGTGACTTGGGACTTGACTCGGACTTGAGGCCTGTGACTTGAGAAGCACTTTTAAATCTGATTTTTTTTCTATTCCGACCGTAATGATTCACGCTAAGATCTTGTCCAGACGTTTAAAAAAGAAAAATCTGAAAAACCCGACCTGGACTTGCCTGTATTTGACTTAGGACTTGACTCAGACTTGAGGTTAAAGACTTTGAGACTCTGGATCAGTGCATCCCTAATAAATACTGTCCCCTAAAACCAGAGCTGAACCACCACAAAACAAAAATATCCCTCGCGATTATTCCAGAGTTAATTAGTGAAACCTGTGATGTTTTTCTCACCGCCTCATGTGAACCTTCTCTGTTTCTAAACGCTGTGTTTCGTTCTCCCCTCAGCTCGTACTTTGATGAGAAGGGTCTGGTCCGGCAGCAGCTGGACTCGTTCGATGAGTTCATCCAGATGTCTGTTCAGAGGATCGTGGAGGACGCTCCTCCCATCGACCTGCAGGCCGAGGCGCAGCACACGTCAGGGGAGGTGGAGGAGCCGGTGAGTGAACCCGGGCACCCAGGCTTTTAAACGAGACATATACAGTTTTTCAGCACTGATTTAAAGAGGAGCTATGGAGGTTTCACTCACAGCGTTGGGCTACAGTCAAATGAAGCTCAAGATGTTCGCAGTTACAGGAGCCAATTTGGAGCAGAGTTTCATATTAGGAATAAGACAAATAAACGAAAAATCCACCACTTCAATCCAGGTTAAAAATGCATTGTGTTACTCACATTTGTACTCAGTAAAATATGAAAATATTTCCCTGTAATGCCACATTGCTGCGATACAGCAAAAAGCAACGCAGCACCAGGCGTACAACTATTTTGTATCTGGTTGAGTATTAAAAGGTATAAAACGACAAATTACAGCAGTATGCTCATAAAATTGGCACTAAATAAAGGTTTTTTCATGACAAGTTAGGACCCATATTGCAACAGTTTACCCGTCACTTACGATACTTGTCTGTGTCCGTGTGACTAACTGCTTTGTGTCCCTCTGTCCCTCTGTTTCTGTCTCCGTTTGTGTGTCCAGCCCCGTTTCCTGCTGAAGTTTGAGCAGATTTACTTGTCCAAACCGACGCACTGGGAGAGAGACGGAGCTCCATCTCCCATGATGCCCAACGAAGCTCGACTACGCAACCTCACGTAAGACACCCCCCCCCTCCTCCGCGAGACTGAAGCGAAACTGAAGCAGGACTAAACAAGAACTAAACCAGGATTATTCTAAAGTAGGACTGAACCAGGACTGAATCAGGACTGAGCCAGGACTATTCTACAGTAGAACTGAACCAGGACTGAACTACGACTAAAGCAGGACTAAAGCAGGACTTTTCTAAACCAGGTCTACGCCAGGTCTAAACCAGGCCTAAACCAGGTCTAAACTAGGACTAAACCAGGACTAAAACAGCTCTAAACCAAGTCTAAACTAGGACGAAACTAGGTCTAAACCAGGACTAAACCAGGTCTAAACTAGAACTAAATCAGGTCTAAACCAGGAAAAAAAACAGGTCTAAACCAGGACTAAACCAGGTCTAAACTAGAACTAACCAGGTCTAAATTAGAACTAACCAGGTCTAAACTAGAACTAAACCAGTTCTAAACCAGGTCTAAAGTAGGACTAAAACAGGACTAAACCAGGTCTAAACCAGGTCTAAACCAGAACTAAACCAGGTCTCAACTAGAACTAAAACAGGTCTAAACCAGGACTAAAACAGGTCTAAACTAGAACTAAACCAGGTCTAAACCAGGTCTAAACCAGGACTAAACCAGGACTAAACCAGAACTAAACTAGGAGTAAAACAGGTCTAAAGCAGGACTAAACCAAAACAAAACCAGAACTATTCTAAAGCAGGTCTGAACCCAGTTTAAACCAGGTCTACACCATGTCTAACCCCTCGTGTGTGTGTGTCTGTGTTGTGGTGTGTGTGTGTGTGTCGTTGTCGTCGTCGTTTCTGCAGATACTCGGCTCCTCTGTACGTGGACATCACTAAAACCATCATAAAGGAGGGAGAGGAGCAGCTCCAGACGCAGCACCAGAAAACCTTCATCGGCAAAATCCCCATCATGCTCCGCTCCACCTACTGCCTCCTGAGCGGACTCACCGACAGAGACCTGTGCGAGCTCAACGAGTGTCCGCTCGACCCCGGGGGGTACTTCATCATCAACGGGTCCGAGAAGGTCAGAACGAGAGGAGGAGGAAGGAGAGTGGAGGAAGGAGAGTGGAGGAAGGAGAGAGGGAAGGAGAGTGGAGGAAGGAGAGTGGAGGAAGGAGAGAGGAGAGAAGGAGAGAGGAGAGAAGGAGAGTGGAGAGAAGGAGAGAGGCAGAGGGGTGAGGGTGGAAAGAGAAGGAGAGGGGAAGGAGGAAGAAAAGAAGAAAGAAGGGCGGAGAGGGGGAGCTGAGGAGAAATGACATGGGGAAATTAGACATGGACCGGACTGGAAGACCGGTAGCAGAGGAAGAAACACTGCTGCATATCATGAGGACATGGGGAGGAGAAAAAAAAGAGAACAGCCCCCAGACTGTGCCTCTTAACTCGGGCATAATATGGAACCAGCAAACACACACAAAAACAAAAACACCTCTGTGACATCAGCACATAGTCAAAACATAACAAGAAGACTTGCACCAAGCTGGGTGGGCGAAGCTGCGAAGGCGTAGAGGAGGGAAGAAGAGGGAGAGCCACCTCCCTGCTCTAGTCTCCAGGGCGAGTTGATTGCACCCAGCCTTGCCCGAGGCTGGTTCTGGCTGGTGGAGGCCAATAAGGATTTGGGTTTTTTTGGGTTTCAGTCGAGCAGCTGTGCCCATTTCCACAACAGCTCTGATTGTCTCTGTTTGTCTCAAGATCTGCTCTTTCCTCTTGCTCTTTCTTCTTTATAAAGCTTCAAATCTCTCTGAGATATTATCAGTACTGCTCTCCAAGGCCACAGTCCAATCCAACCTCTGGTCAATGACCGCTGGCCTTTCTGTAATGATTTTCAAAATGCGGTGCGAGGCAACTGAACCTTACATAAAACGGCTCATAGTCACATTTTGAGAGTCCGAGAAGCCAAGTGGGGCGTTGGATAGCCACCTCGTTAATCTGAACTTTTTGAAAAAACAGGGCCATGCCTAATCCAATCAACAAAAGTCATGTAGTCATGGTTCCAAACAGGTAAATATTTTTGATGTCCTCCACAGAAAGAGCCACCAGACACACGACGCACCACTTAACCCAACTGTCCGAAGTGTAGCCCGCAGTGAAATTTCTGGGGGTCCCCCCCCAGGTTCGCCTGAGCCGAGCCTGAGCCTCTTGTCGAAAAAACTGTGTCATTTGCCTTGAGAGCCCAACTTATCAAACCCATAGTTAATTTAGGTTCAGAGAGCAGAGCGGACAGAGACTCTCAAAAGTGTAAGACATTAGACTAGACGAGACAAAGAGGCAAAGCAGGGAAGATAAGGAGCAGGAGAGGAGAGAAACACGTCCACCAACACAACACAAGAAAGTACTACCAGTTAATGTGGAAAATGACATTCTGTTGTCTAAAGAAAGAGTTTTTATTGTCACTGTGGCATCAGAATCAGTATCGAGTATCAATTCCGCAGTGAAATGAGCGATGCTCTTAAAGGGGTGAAATTGGAGCCAGGAGCCAGATTTACAGACAAAATTGTAAAATAAAACCACCAGAGTCTGTGGAGCTGAGGTCTGACGTTGGTCCTGGTCGGGTCTAAAGTCCTGTGTGGTCCGGTTCCAGGTGCTGATCGCTCAGGAGAAAATGGCCACCAACACGGTTTACGTTTTCGCCAAGAAAGACTCGAAGTACGCCTACACCGCCGAGTGCCGCTCCTGCCTCGAGAACTCGTCCAGACCCACCAGCACCATCTGGGTCAGCATGATGGCCCGAGGAGGACAGGTGAGGACTGAGCCGGGACTGGACCGGGACTGAGCCGGGACTGGACCAGGACTGAGCCGGGACTGGAGCAGGACTGGACCAGGACTGAGCCGGGACTGGAGCAGGACTGGACCAGGACTGAGCCGGGACTGGAAAAGGACTAGACCAGGACTGGACTGGGACTGGAGCAGGACTGGAGCAGGACTGAGCCAGGACTGGACCAAGACAAAACCAAGACTAAACCAAGCCTAAACCACAACTGGACCAAGACTAAACCACGACTGGACCAGGATTGGACCAGGACTGGACTGGGACTAAACCAGGGCTGAACCAAGAAGAAAACTAAGACTAAACCAAGACTAAACCACGACCCGGACCAGGACTAAACTTGGCCTGAAGCAGGGCTGTACTGGGACTAAATCAGGGATAAATCTGTACTGAATCAGGACTGAACCAGAACAAAACCAGGACTACATCAAGACCAAACCAGGACTAAACCACGACGGGACCAGGGCTGAACCAGGACTAAACGAAGACTAAACCAGGACTAAACCACGACTGAACCAGGACTGAATCAGGTCTGAACCAGAAGAAAACCAAGACTAAACCAGGACTGAACCACGACTGAAAGAGGATTGGACCAAGACCGGAACGGGACAAAACTGGAAGGAAAATAGGACTAAATTAGGACAAAACTAGAACTAAACCAGGAATGAACCAGGACTGAACCAGGACTAAAACAGGACTGAACCAGGACTACACAACGACCGGACCAGGACTAAGCCAGGACTGGACCAGGACTGGACCAGGACCAAACCTGGACTGAAGTGGGGCAGGACCAGGACTGGACTGAACCTAAATCAGGACTGAACCAGGACTAAACCAGGACTAAACCAGGACTAAACGAAGACCAAAACAGGACTAAACCACAACCACTAAACCAGGGCTGAACCAGGGCTAAACTAGGGCTGGACTAGGACAAAATTTGAATGAAACTAGGACTAAATTATGACAAAACTAGACAGGACTAAAGTAAAACAGGACTAAACCAGTTCTGACCGAGTTCTGACCCTGGACTGTGTGTTTGTGCAGGGAGTGAAGAAGAGCGCGATCGGTCAGAGGATCGTGTCCACGCTGCCGTACATCAGACAGGAAGTGCCCATCATCATCGTGTTCAGAGCTCTGGGCTTCGTGTCCGACAGAGACATCCTGGAGCACATCATCTACGACTTCGACGACCCCGAGATGATGGAGATGGTGAGAGCGCGAAGAGAAACGTTTTGTAGTTCTTAAAAAAAAGTCTCTCAGCGTTTTTCAGCTGTCAATCAAACGCTCCAGATTAAGTGGTGTCCCAAAGCTCAGAGGAGGCAAAGGAACGGAAACCACGAGTATTTAGGAAAGAGAAATGAGACTGTCCCCTGCTCTGACTAGCGTGTGGATCTGGACGAACTTTTCTGTCCGAGCCCGATCTGCGTCCGACAGACAGTGTTGGGAAGGTTACTTTTAAAATGTAATCCCCTACAGATTACAGATTACACACCCCAAAATGTAGTTTGTAACGTAATCCATTAAATTACTTAAAGTGAGTAACGTAATCTGATTACTTTGGATTACTTGATATTGTCATGTTTTTTTAAATGACATGAATGTAGCAACCACATCCTGAAAATTCTTGTTTGTTGTCTTCAAATTGTCTGAGCCCAAGTCTCCATGAATAAACAACTGTTTGTACTGTAGAGAAACAAAGACCAGGAAATCTTAATATAAGAAGTTTTGTCTGTTAAAAGACAGAAACAAGATCATCTTTTCCTTCACCAGATTAAAAAATATTATTGATAGAGAAATTATTTTTTACATGAGATCACCTTAAATTATGTCAACCTACTGTTAGGTGTCGTGTTGTTTAGTCCTGGTTTAGTCCTGGTTTAGTCCTGGTTTAGTCCTGATTTTTAGACCTAGTCTAGACCTGGTCTAGACTAGGTCTTTAGTTCTGGTTTAGTCGTGGTTTAGTCCTAGTTTAAACCTGGTCTAGACCAGGTCTTTAGTTCTGGTTTAGTCCTGGTGTTAGTTCTGGTTTAGAGGCGCACAGGAGGAAGCGCGGTTTACGCGAGAAAACACGGTCGACACGCGGCGCACGAGACGTCGGTGTCCGCGCAGTAACTACGGAAGGAGACGTGGTCCGCGGGTTCTCAGGGTTGATGACGATGATGAAGGTGTTGTGTTTGTGTGTGTTTTGTGTGTGTTTGTGTCTTGTGTGTGTGTGTGTGTGTTTTTGTGTTGTGTGTGTTTTTGTGTTTGTGTGTGTGTTTGTGTTTGTGTGTTTGGTGTGTGTGTGTGTGTATAGGACAGTAGTGCAGATATTATGAGTCTATGCAGGTTGTTTTCACCGGTGCCAGTAGCTCCTGTTTCACATTTAAGTTGTAGGCGATTTTATATTTGTTTTTTTATATATTTATCTCACATCGGGAGAAGAATTTCCAAGACACAAATGCGTTTTTACCAATGCACTGCTGCTTCCACTGTGTGACTGACACCGCCAACTTTAATATGACGTTTACATCGCTCTTATTGCGCGCGTTCTGTTTGGGTTTCTGGCAATGAGTGGAATTACCGAAAAAAAAAATAAATAAATGGGATGTAGCACAAAATGTGAAAACAGGAAAATACCGCCTTGTAATCCACTTATTTCAGCAAAGTAACTGTAATCCAATTACCACTCACTGAAACAGTAACTGTAACGGAATACAGTTACTCATAATTTGTACTCTGATTACGTAACGGCGGTACATGTAATCCGTTACTCCCCAACACTGCCGACAGAGCAGTGATCGAATCCGACCCGAGCCCGACACAGTTAAAATCACACTATTTTCACAGGCCTAAAGACACACGGAGGATATTCTTCGGCCTCTAACGGACACAAAGACGCAAAAAACAAACTCAGTATAAAGCAAAAATAATGAGAAAACTTTATTCCTCAGCTCTCGTTAAGTTGTAAATTTAAAGTGCAGTGTCTCATCCACATTATCCGCAAATAACGACCCCCAGTCCACAAAACGGCGCCGGGAATCCAGTTTTTTGTGTTGTTTAAAAGTAAAAAGGCGAGAGTCGTTCCTCACGTGTGCAGTCACCCGCGGGATCTTAAAATTCTTAAAAAGGTCTTAAATTTCATGTTCCTAAATTAAGGCCTTAAAAAGTCTTAAATGATGATGTCCAAGTCGGTACCAGAAAACAAGTCACTTTGGTTTCTGGCACCGGCGGCAATGAGTAAACGATCAGTAGAGTGGAAGAAGATCATGGGGAAGTGTCGGTTTAATCCACAGTGGCTCTTAGATTCTAGCTATCGTTCTGTAGTTTGTTGGTCATTATTAGAATTGGATCTGGGGTTTTTCGCTGCATAATGGGTGCGATGTTGGTCTTAATTTTCATTTAAGTTGTCTTAAAAAGGTCTTTCAAAAGTCTTAAATTTGGGGTAGTCAAACCTGGGGATACCCTGGTGTAGGCCTGTAACGATAATAAATCGATTAATCGTACGATAACTTTTAACGAGCTCGATAAGTTTTCCGGCTGTGATAAATTCTGTTTGCATGTTTGTTTGTTTTCCTCGCTCTCTCTCGCTCTCAAATAGACTGAAGCTTCTATCGCTCTGACTCCTCTTGTTTAACAAGTGTAATGACGCTTGAACCAGCGTGTGCTGTGTTTCATCAACACAGCGGATGGCGCTTTCTGCGAGTGCAGTAAACGCCGCTGTCTGTGCAGCTAAACATGAAGCCGCGACACAAGCACCGCTGCTGTCAGAGTGACAAAACAGTTCATCTCCGAGTGCCAAAACAAGTCACGATGCCGAATCAGCACTGGTGTGAGCGGGGACACATGTCTCAACAGATGCATCAAACGATGAAAAGAAATGTCTCAAACCCCAACAGCCGATATAAACCCAAACCCAATCGAGTGACACCATTAGCCCCACCCCCGGGAGAGCCCAAAATCCACTGAAATCTCACAAGACACTGACATGATTCCAGACAGGACAGAGGCTCCTTCATCCTGTGTCACGGTTTAATACGAACATTTAAATGACCAAAATGTCGATGCCACAGCAGCAGAGCAGAGAGAGAGAGGGGCCACTATATTCCAATGTAAGTCAGTGTCTAAAATCACTTTTAAGGGCAATTTTGTTACAGAGACTTAATGATCCATTTTATTTATTGCTTTGGTTGTATTTGGTTCAGCAGTGGTTTATTCAAGTGCATTTTTGTGAACAAGTCCTTGCTGTCGGCCAGATACATTAGACTAGTCCTGTGTTAACAAGTCTGTTTTATTTAGGCCTGTTTTTGTTTGTGTTACAGTTCCTGTGTTAAACGTTCTTTAGAAAGTAAGGTTTATTGATCTTTGAAAAGGCGTATTTGCATTTTTATTCCATGGTCATTATATTAGTTGAAATTGGTCTCAAAATGTCAATATTATCGTTTATCGCAATAAATTCTTGGTCAGTTAATCGTCCAGCAAAATCTGTTATCGTTACAGACCTACTCTGGTGTGTCTGTTTACTTTAACACGTTGCACCGATCGAGCTGAAGCTGCAGATTCGCCACAGTGATTCTATTTCCTGTGGACTTTATCGCCAAATTTTTATGCTTTAAAAATCCTGTATCTGAAGTTTTGCTCCACATTTCACAAATAATAATACAGTTTTGGCTTGTATCTAAACTAGAAGTGCAGAGTCTGATCTTTTGAACACTTAAGAGCCTCAAAGCGACGAGTTTTACTGTCGACAGGAAACAGCCGATGTGTCTGAGCACGAACATAAATTCTAAATATATGTCTCGTGGGATTTTGGTCGGGTTTCCACGCTCTAGCTCTGACTCCTCCTCTGATCCCTCCAGGTGAAGCCCTCTCTGGACGAGGCCTTCGTGATCCAGGAGCAGAACGTGGCTCTGAACTTCATCGGTTCTCGAGGCGCCAAACCCGGAGTGACCAAAGAGCGCAGGATCAAGTACGCCAAGGAGGTCCTGCAGAAGGAGATGCTGCCGCACGTCGGCGTCAGCGACTTCTGTGAGACCAAAAAGGCCTACTTCCTCGGGTCAGTACCAGGACCAAGGACCAGAACCACTGGTCACTCTCGGCCCTGACTCTGTTCCTACTATAAAAGGGAAATAAGACAATATTCATCGAAATGTGTTATGCAGCTGTTTATCTCTCAAGCAATGACTGAACAACTTTATATAAATAAAAAATCTAATATTACGAGAGTTTCAGCGCCAACTACGACCAGAAAATTGTCTTACATCTATTTACAGGTTCCAATCCAGCTAATTTTTCAGTATCTGCACTGGTATCAGATCATTTTTGCGATGCTAAGTGAGGAGTGAGATGAAAGAGGAAGTGTTTTGTGGCTCTCCTGTCTCACCTGTGCCCTCTTCTCTTCCTCTCTCCTCTCACAGGTACATGGTACATCGCCTCCTGCTGGCCGCTCTGGGACGCCGTGAGCTGGACGACAGGGATCACTATGGAAACAAGAGGCTGGACCTGGCTGGACCTCTGCTGGCCTTCCTCTTCAGAGGGTCAGAACCACAGAATCTATATATACTGCACAAAAAAAAACACTTTGAAAATACATCAGATCTCAGTGTGAAATGTGTTGAATATCTCTACAAATACGGACATGACAATGTTTTAGGAGCAAAAGGATGCTCCTATTTGAATGGAAATTCAATTTTCAGCTTACAGAGGGCTTCACTTTATAAACTCCCTGGAAATCAAAGTGAAATAATTAAGTGTTAGACTAGTCTGTTTTGCTAAATTTTATTTCTGCTGCTCAGAATGCTTCTGAATCTCTTGTGTGGCTTCATGTGTTTGTGTTCATGTTTGACGACGCTGTGGCATGTTCCTAATGAGACGACAGACGGTGTCTGGGATGTTCTATCAGATCTGTGTGAGGGCATCACTGAGCTCCTGTAGAGTCTGGGGAGAAACCTGCAGGTGTCTGATGCTGTGAGGGATCTTCTACGGCCCTGTACAGCTCTCCTGTAGTGTTTTCAGGCTGACAAAACCGTGCTGGTGCTGGTTCCCACACTTAATCTCGAACCGACTTATGTGTTCATGCTGAAAATCAGAGCGTTCGAGAACCGAAATGTAAAGTAAAACTTATTTTTCCAAGTGATGCATGACGACACAGTTGACATCAGCAGGTTCATCAGGGTCACATGAGGTAAAATAAACAAAGAAAATGTGTGTGTAGAACATGGAGGAGAAATCAAGTGACAAGAAGATTGTGCAGTGGTCAGAGGAGACCTTTGGATTGGGCGTCGCTGTCTCCTTCTCCACTGCAGATATTGTAGTAGAGCTTGGTGCAGATAAATAATGATTTGTATGAGTCCAAATGCTCACCGGTGTCCATGAAGCGATCCACGATGGTGATTGGTGGCAAATCCACACTGTCTGTCGATGACGCATCATGGGTTCACTTAAATGGTTTGAACGCGGCTCGTTCACCGTGAGCACTTTGGTTCCCAGTGTCACTGCTGCGGGAATCAGCACCGTTCGTGCCGCCTGAAAACAGCTCTAGAGTAACTAGAGTAACTAGAGTAACATTTTCAATCAAAGAGGTGGCATCCTTTTGTTCCTGAGATATTGCTCTGTCCATATTTGTATAGATGGCCAACATTATTTTTTTCACATTGAGATCTGATCTGTTTTCAAAGTGTTCCTATAGTTTTTTTTATCAGTGTATAAATAGACATAGCAAACCCTGTGTTCCTAAAGGTGCTTCCGGCTCCATCGACTCATTTTACACTGAAAAATCTCTCTGTAACTGTTGCAGTGAGCCTTTCCATTTTGTCTGTAAATACATTTCTATTCCTAATAGTACTCTGATCCAAATTCACCCCTACAGCAATTATTCAAGTAGACTTGTCAGTGCTAGATTTTTTTATTGGTCATCTATTCAAAGAATTATTTTTATTTACATTGGAACTTTTTAAATATAAATATATAAATGTATTTTTCCTTCATTGTCATGTGTTGTTTTGATTCAGGATGTTTAAGAATTTACTGAAGGAGATTCGAATCTACGCTCAGAAATTCATCGACCGAGGAAAAGACTTCAACCTGGAGCTGGCCATAAAAACACGCATCATTTCAGACGGACTCAAGTATTCACTGGCCACAGGAAACTGGGGGGACGTGAAGAAAGCGCATCAGGCCAGAGCCGGAGTATCACAGGTGAGACGAGAGCAGAGCCGGAGTATCACAGGTGAGACGAGAGCAGAGCCGGAGAATCACAGGTGAGACGGGAGCAGAGCCGGAGTATCACAGGTGAGACGAGAGCAGAGCGGAGTATCACAGGTGAGACGAGAACAGAGCCGGAGTATCACAGGTGAGACGAGAGCAGAGCCGGAGTATCACAGGTGAGACGAGAGCAGAGCCGGAGTATCACAGGTGAGACGAGAACAGAGCCGGAGAATCACAGGTGAGACGAGAGCAGAGCCGGAGTATCACAGGTGAGACGAGAGCAGAGCCGGAGTATCACAGGTGAGACGAGAGCAGAGCCGGAGAATCACAGGTGAGACAGGAGCAGAGCCGGAGTATCACAGGTGAGACGAGAGCAGAGCCGGAGTATCACAGGTGAGACGAGAGCAGAGCCGGAGAATCACAGGTGAGACAGGAGCAGAGCCGGAGTATCACAGGTGAGACGGGAGCAGAGCCGGAGTATCACAGGTGAGACGAGAGCAGAGCCGGAGAATCACAGGTGAGACGAGAACAGAGCCGGAGTATCACAGGTGAGACGAGAGCAGAGCCGGAGTATCACAGGTGAGACGAGAACAGAGCCGGAGTATCACAGGTGAGACGAGAGCAGAGCCGGAGTATCACAGGTGAGACAGGAGCAGAGCCGGAGTATCACAGGTGAGACCGGAGCAGAGCCGGAGTATCACAGGTGAGACGAGAGCAGAGCCGGAGAATCACAGGTGAGACAGGAGCAGAGCCGGAGTATCACAGGTGAGACAGGAGCAGAGCCGGAGTATCACAGGTGAGACGAGAGCAGAGCCGGAGAATCACAGGTGAGACGAGAGCAGAGCCGGAGTATCACAGGTGAGACAGGAGCAGAGCCGGAGTATCACAGGTGAGACGAGAGCAGAGCCGGAGTATCACAGGTGAGACAGGAGCAGAGCCGGAGTATCACAGGTGAGACGAGAGCAGAGCCGGAGAATCACAGGTGAGATGAGAACAGAGCCGGAGAATCACAGGTGAGACGAGAGCAGAGCCGGAGAATCACAGGTGAGACGAGAGCAGAGCCGGAGAATCACAGGTGAGATGAGAACAGAGCCGGAGTATCACAGGTGAGACAGGAGCAGAACCGGAGTATCACAGGTGAGACAGGAGCAGAGCCGGAGTATCACAGGTGAGACGAGAGCAGAGCCGGAGAATCACAGGTGAGACGAGAACAGAGCCGGAGAATCACAGGTGAGACGAGAACAGAGCCGGAGAATCACAGGTGAGACGAGAACAGAGCCGGAGAATCACAGGTGAGACAGGAGCAGAGCCGGAGTATCACAGGTGAGACACGAGCATATGATGTATTGTAAAAACTAATTTTGAGTCCATAATTTTGAGTAAACACTTCAGATATTCACTGTTTTCATGATTAAAAGTGACACACATAGTGGTTTAACAAAAAAGTGTTGCTGAGTCCAATATATCGATTATCGCTTGTATCATGATAATATCGTATCGTGAGCCGTGTTTCGAGTGTTTATTTAGAATTAGAATGTATTTATTTGGAGGATAAGCCCCTTGATGTCTTGCCATCTCGTTTTCGACAACAACAAAAGACAGATACAGTCGGGCAGACAGGAGGATACAGAATTAAAAAAAAAAAACATCAAAACAACAAAATCAACACAACCACAAACACACTCACACTTGACTGTTTGACATATAATAAAACAAGTTTGAGGGAAAAAAAACCAAACAACAACAACAAGGTAACACTTTATAATAACTACACCTTATTTAGCCTTAATAAAGCATGAACAAAGGCTTAATTAATAATGAACAAAGACTTAATTAATAATGATTCACGCTTAGTAACTACTTAATTTCTACCTGAATTAGCACTTGCACTTAATTTGCCTGTGCTGTAAATAGTTACTCATAATTATTTCATACTTAATTACTCATGCACTAACCATTTGAGCATTTATTAATCATTAATAAGCTATGAGAGAATGATTTACTAATAATACAATGTAATGATAATTCAGGCAGCTGTTATCTGTTAAGTCTTTTTGAGAGCTTTTCTAAACTGAAGACGAATTATGCTTTATTAAGCTTTATTAATCTTTGTTCATTATTAATTAAGTCTTTGTTCATGCTTTATTAATACTAAGTAAGGTGTAGTTATTATAAAGTGTTACCAAAAACAGAGTTCAAAGATAATCACAAGATGAACAACAAAAATTCAACAAAATGATCAAAAACAATGACATGGGTTCTGTAAATATTGAACCAGAGCATTTTTAAATGAAGGGACAGAAGTTGATGCACGAATCGATGAGGGAAGATTGTTCCAATCAGAAGGAGCTTTATATTTAAATGAGTATTTTCCTGTTTGTTTTTTGACTCTTGGGACGACAAAAAATATCTGATCTGCGTGACGTGAACTGTAAGAGGATCTGAATGGAATTAAATACTGTTTGAGATCTTCAGAAAAACTAAGATTAATGAATTTAAAGATAAATAAGACTGTTCTAGAAAACGTTGAGTGGTTGGAGAATAGAAGTTGTAGTATTTTGATAAATAATATCACAGTAATCTAAAATGGGAAGAATTAGTTGTGAGATCATCTTTTTCCTAACAAAAAAACTAAAACAATTGACGGACTGATAAATTAATTTTAAGCGGTATGAAATTTAGTTTGTTGAGTATCGTATCGCCTCGTGACAGACCCTCCTGGTGGTGTTGTTTTTTTTTGTTCAGGTGTTGAACCGTCTGACCTTCGCCTCCACCTTGTCTCACCTGAGGAGAGTGAACTCCCCGATCGGACGAGACGGAAAACTGGCCAAACCCCGACAGCTCCACAACACGCTGTGGGGGATGGTGTGTCCCGCAGAGACGCCCGAGGTACAGAACCGGGACTAAACCAGAGTCAAACCAGGACTGAACAAGGACTGAACAAGGACTGAACAAGGACTGAACCAGGACTGAACAAGGACTGGACCAGGACTGAACAAGGACTGGACCAGGACTGAACCAGGACCCAATCAGGATAAAAACCAGGATGAAAATCAGGACAAAAATCGGGATGAAAACCAGGTCTTTACTAGAGCCAAACCAGGACTATACTAGGACTAAACCAGGACTAATCCAGGACTACACCAGGATTATACCAGGACTGTACCAGGACGAGACCAGGACTGTACCAGAACCCAATCAGGACGAAAACCAGGACTAAACCAAGACTAAACCAGGACCACACCAGGACGCAAACCAGGACAACCAGGACACAACCAGGACACAACCAGGACACAACCTGGACTAAACCTGGACTAAACCAAGACTGTACCAAAGCCACACCAGGACTAAAGCAGGACTAAAGCAGGACTAGACCAGGACTAAAGCAGGACTAGACCTGGACTAGACCTGGACTAGACCTGGACTAGACCTGGACTAGACCTGGACTAGACCAGGACCAAACCAGGACCAAACCAGACCAAACCAGGACCAAACCAGTGCTCATTTTGACTCGATAAAAAAAGAAAAATGGATTTTAGTTGTTAAATGTTAAAACAGTCACTACACGATGAGGGATCGATCGATATGGATTTATTGACTTATTTTGACCGATATTTAACTTTTAAAACCCAGAACAAGACCTACAAATGTAACCTAACTTTTCTCTTTTGTAAAAATATAACAAAACTGAGTATCTGTATTAACTATCAATATTGACCATTACCAAAACTGGACTTTTTATTACTCGTCTTTATACACAACTACAACTACTCAACAAAAATGTCACATCTTTACTCATTTTTCTTTTTTTTTTAAACTCGTTTTAAGCAGTTCTGTTGTCGTTGTTTTCAGGGTCATGCTGTGGGTCTGGTGAAGAACTTGGCCCTCATGGCGTACATCTCCGTCGGGTCCCAGCCCAGCCCCATCCTGGAGTTTCTGGAGGAGTGGAGCATGGAGAACCTGGAGGAGATCTCGCCCGCCGCCATCGCAGAGTAAGACCCACCGATGAGAAACGAAGACACATTTAAAGGGCCTTTTCACACACCTGGAGTCGTGTTTTGTTTTTTGTTTTTTTCGTTCCTTCTGTGTGAGACTTTTACTGAGCGCTTGGATGTTTTTCTTCCAGTGCCACCAAGATCTTTGTGAACGGCTGTTGGGTCGGAATCCACAAGGACCCAGAGCAGCTCATGAACACGCTGAGGAAACTGAGGAGACAGATGGACATCATCGTATCAGAGGTAAGGACATATAGTATCAGCGGTAAGGACACTGTAAGGCGGGAGTCTCCAACTTTTTTCCTCCGGTGAGCTCTTTTACAAAACAAAAATGCCAGAGAGCTTCTCATTTTAGCGGCAGCAAGAAATTGAGACGATTAAAAGAAAGAGGTTGAGCCTTTTGAGTGCAGTTAGATGCCATGAAACATAAACCACTGTCCATTTATTAGTGCACAAACTTGGACTTCAAAATGAACAAAGGCAAATAATTAACCATTTTTTATTTATTTGTTATTCAGCACAATGGTGTAATTCCAAAATCCTTTGGTGAGCTTGTTTTAAGAGGGTGGAGAGTTACTGGTAGCTCCTGAACTACAGGTTGGAGACCCTGTTGTAAGGGCATATAGTATCAGCAGTAAGGACACCATTTCATTTCATTTATTTATTTGTTTGAGGCAGGTACAACAAAATTCACAAACAATAACAAAAATAGTGACATGTACATGAACATATTTGGGACCTGGTGCTCAAAAGGAGGAGGATGAAGTTAAAAAAAAAAACTTATGGAGTCCTACCCCAACTGTTTTACATAATCACCTGGTTCACTTTTTTTTTTTTTTTTTTTTAATATCACCATTGGAGTGACCAAACCATACCATAAAGGCACACTCTGCCGCCGTCACCTTGTTGCTGTCGTTTTTGATTTGTGGATCTGCGTCGAGGTCTGCGCCGCGAAATAATTCACCGCCACAACTCCAGGAGGCGAG
This sequence comes from Boleophthalmus pectinirostris, assembly GCF_026225935.1. Classification (NCBI taxonomy): domain Eukaryota; kingdom Metazoa; phylum Chordata; class Actinopteri; order Gobiiformes; family Gobiidae; genus Boleophthalmus; species Boleophthalmus pectinirostris. Next base: position 2,253,562 of record NW_026571299.1, on the reverse strand, counting down.
GATTTAGAAATGGCGTTCGTGTTGACAAAATGAAGCGGGAAAGCGGAGTACTGGAAATGTCTGTAGAGTGAATGTAGAGCCTTTGCCATCTGCGTCGGTTTGACGCATAGTTACAAAATTTCGGAGGGGTATGTCGGTCAACGCAGACGCTCTGCAGAGGGGATTCAAGGCGACGTAGACGATCTGACGCACGACCATAAATTGGGTTTAAGTGTATATAGTATCAGTGGTAAGGACATATCTCAAACTTGGGCAAACTTTACTGGTCCACAAGGGAAATTATTTGTGTTTATGACAGTATCTCACAAGCAGCAAGAGCAAGAATATAAATGGTAATAATAAATTCTAAATCAGTAGCAAAAATAACAAAAGACCGTTGTCAAATAAGGTATGATTATATAAATGTAAATGTACAAGTAAAAAGAAAATATAGAAATATAGTAGTACAAAAATATATAAGAGGGAATGAGGCGGGTACGGAGAAATAAACACACAAAACTCACCCCAGAGCTCATTTTGAAGCAATAGAGTCACAATACACACAGATTTACTTCATGCACACTCAGTTTAAATACTGGGATTATCTTTTAGTCTTTTTCTACTTTTGTATCAAACAGTAAAACGAAGACAGTTCAGGAAACACCCGACGCTTCTTCAGTCACTTTTAAACGTCGTCGTCTTCTCCTCTCGTGTCCAGGTGTCCATGATCAGAGACATTCGAGAGCGCGAGATCCGGATCTACACGGACGCCGGGCGCATCTGTCGCCCGCTGCTCATCGTGGAGAAGCAGAAGCTGTTACTGAAGCGACGCCACATCGACCAACTCAAAGAGCGAGAATACAACAACTACAGGTACGACTGTAAAGACACTTCCTCCTACTGTCTGTTACATAAACAAACTACTCTTCTGTACATTTTCTCTTACCAGACTATTCTTCATTTTATTCTTTGCACATTTGAACAGGTTTAGTTTAATAAATTGTAGCCTTAAATTCATTAGAAAAAGCAGCACACGTGGTCACTGCTTCAATAGTTTTTAATGTAAATCTGGATCAGGGGTCAGCAAAAAGCCATTTGAGCGTCTCCACAGAAAAGAAAAACAAAAACAACCAGAGCCACAAAACCTTTTTCACTCTAAAATGAGGAGAACACTGCATAGGGTGGAATATAAAACCTCTGTCTGCAATAATATAAAACCTCTGTTTCTAAGTGATTCTACGTGACAGAGGGTTTATCACGGCGTTTTATCACTGCCCACACACTCACACTGCAGCACTCATCAATAATGTGCAGACAGACTCGTTCAGACTGAGACAGAACTGATCAAAATCTTAACTCAGGCTCCGCACCAGCTCAGCTCTGCACCTCTGTCTTTATACTGACGTGATGTGGTGTTGGTCTTGTTGGTCTAAGTTGGTCTCGTTGTTGTCAGTTGGCAGGACCTGGTGGCGTCCGGGGTGGTGGAGTACATCGACACTCTGGAGGAGGAGACGGTGATGTTGGCCATGACCCCCGACGACCTCCAGGAGAAGGGCGTGGCCTACTGCTCCACCTACACCCACTGTGAGATCCACCCGTCCATGATCCTGGGAGTGTGCGCCTCCATCATCCCCTTCCCCGACCACAACCAGGTACTCACCTCTCCACTACTACAACAGTACTACTGATACTGCTGATACTACTGATACTACTGATACTACTGATACTACTGATACTACTGATACTGCTGATACTACTGATACTACTGATACTACTGATACTACTGATACTACTGATACTGCTGATACTACTGATACTACTGATACTACTGATACTACTACTACTACTGATACTACTGATACTACTGATACTACTGATACTACTGATACTACTGATACTACTGATACTACTGATACTACTGACTACTACTGATACTGATGATACTACTGATACTACTGATACTACTACTACTACTGATACTACTGATACTACTGATACTACTGATACTGATACTGATACTACTGACTACTGATACTACTGATACTACTGATACTACTGATACTACTACTGACTACTACTGATACTACTGACTGATACTACTGACTACTACTGATACTGATACTACTGATACTGATACTGATACTACTGATACTACTGATACTACTGATACTGATACTGATACTACTGATACTACTACTGATACTACTGATACTACTGATACTACTGATACTGATACTACTGATACTACTGATACTACTGATACTACTGATACTACTGATACTACTGATACTGATACTGATACTACTGATACTACTGATACTACTGATACTACTGATACTGCTGATACTGCTGATACTACTGATACTACTACTATGATACTGATACTACTGACTACTGATACTACTGATACTGATACTGATACTACTGATACTACTGATACTACTGATACTGATACTGATATACTACTACTGATACTACTGATACTACTGATACTACTGATACTACTACTGATACTGATACTGATACTACTGATACTACTGATACTACTACTACTGATGACTACTAATGATACTGATACTGATGATACTACTGATACTGCTGATACTGATACTGACTACTGATACTACTGATACTACTGATACTACTGATATACTGATACTACTGATACTACTGATACTACTGATACTACTGATACTACTGATACTACTGATACTGATACTACTGATACTACTGATACTACTGACTACTACTGATATACTACTGATACTACTGATACTAATGATACTACTGATACTACTGATACTAATGATACTACTGATACTACTGATACTACTGATACTACTGATACTACTGATACTAATGATACTACTGATACTAATGATACTGATACTACTGATACTACTGATACTACTGATACTAATGATACTACTGATACTACTGATACTACTGATACTAATACTACTAACTGATACTACTGATACTACTGATACTACTGATACTACTGATACTACTACTGATACTACTGATACTGTACTACTGATACTGATACTGATACTACTGATACTACTGATACTACTGATACTACTGATACTACTATACTACTACTGATACTACTGATACTACTGATACTACTACTACTACTACTGATACTACTGATACTACTACTACTACTGACTACTACTGATACTACTGATACTACTGATACTACTACTACTGATACTACTGATACTACTACTACTACTACTAACTGACTACTACTACTGATACTACTGTACTACTACTACTGATACTACTACTACTGATACTACTGTACTACTACTGATACTACTGACACTACTACTACTGATACTACTGTTACTACTACAATACTACTGACTACTACTACTACTATGTACTACTACTACTACTGACTACTACTGATACTACTGTACTACTACTACTACTACTACTACTACTGCACTACTACTACTACTACTACTACTGCAACTACTACTTGCTACTACTGCTATACTACTGATACTACTGACTACTACATCCTACTATACTACTGTACTACTGCTATACTACTAATACTACTACTACTACTGATACTACTACTACTACTACTACTAGTACTACTGCTAACTACTGACTTTACTGTACTATAGTATACTGAATACTACTGAATACTACTGATACTACTATTACTACTAACTACTACTACTAACTGACTACTACTGAATACTACTGAATACTACTGACTTAAGTATACTGTTACTACTTTACTGTTACTATGTACTTACTACTTACTGCAGTGTGCTACTGTACTACTGAACTATTACTGTCTACTACTGCGTACTACACTACAACAACACTGCTACTACTACTTACTGCCACTCCTCTACTACTACTACCTGAAAACCCCTGGTCACCACCAGGTCCATGGAGTATCTGCGCTTCAGAGAGCTGCCAGCAGGTGTCACTCTAACCACACAAACTAACAAACACACACACAAACAAATAAAAAGCTTAATTAAAAGGATTAGGTTGAACTGACCTCAGCAGCAGGATTTTGTTCTTGTTCTATTGATTTAGCTTCAGTTGTTTTCACAGTGACAGTTTTATAGAGATAAATCGAGATCATTTCCCTGGTGGATCAATAAAAGTTTGTCTAAATCTAAAGTGTTGTTGTTTTCCTTCAGGCATTAACGCCATCGTGGCCATCGCGTCGTACACCGGATACAACCAGGAGGACTCTGTCATCATGAACCGCTCCGCCGTGGACAGAGGATTCTTCAGGTCTCCACTCATTTACACTTGACTGGACTAGATGCTATTACTTTGTCTGGAATAGGGACGGGCATTCGATGAAATTTTCTTAATCGATCGTCGGAAGAATTAACGATCGATTACCGATTAATCATTAACGTGTTTATATTAAAATGATCATCATTATTATTACTATCTGCACTATTAATCTGCATACATAATTTCAACTTTACGACATATAAACCGTAACGACTCTAGATCCACATCAGCCCGTTTGACATTATAATGTGTTTAACGCAGTTTTGCACAAATCTCACAAAAACGAAACTTAAAACCACATCACTAATTTACATAAACTAAGCAAAGATAAAACTCCAGCTCTTGTGTCACTGATGTGGTTCAACTTGTGTTGGATTAAAAGACATGACTCAGGTGAATACAGGTTAGTGTGACCAGATTTGCGTTTGTCAAAACCAGGACACCGTACGGGGGGAGGGAGGTGGGGACTCGTCATTGACATTGCGCGACTCTCACCTGGAAAAACTTTTTCCCACTGGACACAGAAACATATGTGCTGCTTTATACACTGTGCACATGGACTCACACTTGTCCCGAACGCAACTGAAAGCGTTGAATGTCTTGTACAAGTCATCGTTAAATACGATTTGCGTTGCAGACTGACCCACTGTTTGCTCGCTCCTTCTGAGTGCAGAGACACATGTACGGACCCTCTTTGGTCACGCCACGCACAGCAACCTACATTCGGTTTGTCGATTAAAATGAACGTAATCGATGAAATTCTTAATGATCAATTATCGATTAATCGATTAATCATGCCCATCCCTAGTCTGGAATGTTCCACAGTGTGGCATTAAACATTTCTATCTTCACGGAGACCAAACCAGACCAAGTTACAGGTCAGATCTGTGGAGAGGTGACCCCGCTCACAGTCAGAACACCTGTTTTTGAGGTGTTTTTGAGCTGTTAGAAGACCTGTAATTGAATAAATGTAAAGCAGAGCTGTTTAATGTCACACTGTGGAACATTCCAGGCAGAGCAGTGACGTCTCCATAGAAACAAGCAGGTGACTGACCCCAAACCAAAAAGTGACATGCTCTGGTCTCTGGTCTAACCCTGGTCTCAAACCCTGGTCTGACCCTGGTCTTTGGTCTAACGTTGGCCTAACGTTGGTCTAACGTTAGTCTAACTCCAGTTACTGGTCTCTGGTCTAACCCTGGTCAATCCCTGGCCTAACTCTGGCCTAACTCTGGCCTAACTCTGGCCTAACTCTGGCCTAACTCTGGCCTCACCCTGGTCTGACCCTGGTCTTAACACTCTCTCCTCAGGGTCACATTGACCTGAAGAAATTTTTTTTCCTTCCCGCTGTCTTGGGGGCGGGTCAATCGGACCCAAAAATGTATTTTCAAATAAATTCTCCAGGCGAGAAAATACATTTTTGGGTTTGATTGACCCGCCCCAAGAGAGCTGGTAAAAAAAAAAAAAATACTTCGGGTCTACGTGACCCTGAGGAGAGCGTGAGGGTTTTAACCTGCTCTTAACCTGGTCTAAACCTGGTCTAACTCTGGTCTCTATCCTGGTCTTTATCCCTGGTCTAAACCTGGTTAAATCCTGGCCTAACCCTGGCCCGACCCTGGTCCCTGGTCTCTGGTCTGTGGTCTGTGGTCTGTGGTCTAACTCTGGTCTGTGCTGCAGGTCTGTGTTCTATCGCTCGTACAAAGAGCAGGAGTCAAAAAAAGGATTCGACCAAGAGGAGATTTTTGAGAAGCCGACACGAGAAACCTGCCAGGGTGAGGAACACTGAGCTTTACCAACTCATGCATCAATATAAACCAGGAAATATTAGTAGTACTTTTGTTTTGTTAGTAGTAGTAGTAGTAGTAGTAGTAGTAGTAGTAGTAGTAGTAGTAGTAGTAGTAATAGTAGTAGTAGGTGAATCTTGTTTCTCTGTGCAGGTATGAGACACGCGATCTACGACAAACTGGACGACGACGGGCTGATCGCTCCGGGCGTGCGCGTCTCCGGGGAGGACGTGATCATCGGGAAGACGGTGACTCTCCCCGAGAACGAGGACGAGCTGGACTCCACCAACCGCCGCTACACCAAACGAGACTGCAGCACCTTCCTGCGCACGTCCGAGACCGGCATCGTGGACCAGGTCATGGTCACGCTCAACCAGGAGGGCTACAAGTTCTGCAAGATCAGGGTGAGACACTTTTAAAACCACGAGAACACGCTAGAAAGACCGCCACCATACACAAGAATCCAATCTAAAATATTAGCCCCTGGTTCAGTCCTGGTTCTGATCTGGTTTGTGCTGTTCCAGGTTCGTTCCGTCAGGATTCCTCAGATCGGAGACAAATTTGCCAGTCGACACGGACAGAAGGGAACCTGCGGGATCCAGTACAGACAAGAGGTACGTGATTTAATAAAGCTCACATCTTTATTATAACATGTTCAGGCCTGTACGCTTTAGACTGTATTATATTCTAGATAATGATATTTAAATATCTCGTTTTCAGGACATGCCGTTCACGTGTGAGGGCATCACTCCAGACATCATCATCAACCCTCACGCCATCCCCTCCAGAATGACTGTGGGCCATCTGATCGAGTGTCTGCAGGGGAAGGTACGGCCACAGGGGGCGCTGTTCACTCTCTCTATGGTTCTAACCCAGGGGTGGCTCGCGGGCCACATAGGGTCCTAAAATTTGACTGAAGGGCCGGACAGGAGACAGGACATGACGTGTTAAAAGCTCGGCTCCATTGCACTCGTATTTACGCTCATGTAGGACGTATTCTGCACTACAACTTTGACGCGTAAGTTACAAACACATGAAAAGTGAATAGATCTGCTCCACTGCACACCACAGGCGAGCGTGAGTCCTGAGCGGTTAGATCTCATTGAGAAACAGAGCCCACAATACAAGATTACACACGTAAACACCTATGCATGCAGTAAAACCAGACTCTTAAGGCATTCCATGCATTACATTTGTAACAAAGCGTCTATAATTCTTTCAACTTTGCTTTTAATTCACTCAAAATGGAAACAGTGCAGCCTTATGTCTTGAACACTTCTACTTCACTCATGGTCCGAATACGCCGCCCGAAAATGACTCCTGTAAGAACACTTTCCCATAAAGCATTGCGGCCAACATAATACGCCGCACCTCAATGTATATATAGTGCGCCGCCTACTGGGAAATGCCGGAAAAATAAAACATCAACAAGGTTTATTAGTGTAATTTATTCAAGTTCAGCGGGCCGGATTAAAAGGTTTAAAGGGCCGCATATGGCCCCCGGGCCGTAGTTTGCCCTCCCCTGTTCTAACCCAAGCATGGGCAAACTACGGCCCGGGGACCATATACGGACCTTTAATCTTTTTAATCCGGCCTGACGAACTTGAATAATAATAATAATAATAATTGTCAGTGTTTTAAAAGTTATGTCAATAAGTAGTAAATACTGTGGGACTTGAAAGACAGATATTTAAGTAATCCTGTTTTAATGATTTTCAATTAAGGCATATTTCAATAGCATGGGACATATTTTCTACATATCTTATGCTATTTTTTTCTCGTATGAGGTGGATTACCAAAAAACTCCATCCATCTGCTCCTGGTCCGGCCCCTCTGTCAAATTTTAGAACCCTTTGTGGCCCACGAGTCAAAAACTTTGGGCTAAGTTGGGGGGGCTCTGAGATTTTAACAGGGTTCCCACGGTCATGGAAATCCTGAAAAAAATCTTGGAAATTGAAAATGTCATTTTCCAGGCCTGGAAAAATCATGGAATTTTGTAAATTCAATGAAAGTTTTATAAAAGTCATGGAATTTGAGTATCTCTTTCACACAACTCCAGCTTTCTATTAAGTTTTCATGAGGCTGTTCTGATTATTTGTGAACGTTCTGCGCCTTTTGTTTAAAAGAGACGACAATAAATAAATGCACTGACAGGATTTGGAATGTTAAAAACTATAATCGCAAACCATAAGGTGAGTGGAAAGAGTTAAACATTTCATATTAAGGGCCTGTTTACATGAGAACACTTGCAGGTACATGCGTGTGCGTTTCGTTTAGACGGTGACGCCGTTTTGGTTTTTTTTGTTGTTTTTTTTTATCTTAAAAACACTCAAATCTAAAACCACCCTCCAGAGTGGAAAAGTTGAACACGCTCCATGTACGCGTTTACGTCATATATATCACCACCGAGCCGCCTGGCCTGCATATCCTGTCAAATTCCACACTTTTGCATCACCGTATGCACGCAGATTCCCTCCTGAAAACGTCTAAACACGGAATAAAAAGTGAAGACGCGACGCCACTTTTGCGTCTTCTGTTCAGACGTCGTTATATAAACGCAGCATTAGCCCTAAAAATATACTCCATTCTACACATGTAGGAGCCGTAAAGTCATGGAAAATTCACTTTAGCTCATGGAAAAGTCATGGAAAAGTTTTGAAATTCCGTCAGTGAAAAAGAGCGGGAACCCTGTTTTAAGAATCATCGTTTTTCTTCAGTTTTGTATTTAGGAGGTTTATTTCTGAATATTTAAAGTCCATTTAATCAGACATTTCTTTGCATTTTTATATACAAACTTTCATTAGATTTCCCTTTAACCCACAAATGCACATTTATTTTGTCCCTAAACGGTAGAAGTGGACATAACAAACCTGCCTGCCGCTGCAAAAGGAAGTGAACATGGGAGTGATTTGGCTCCATCGACTCCAGTTCACTTTATAAAACTGTAACTGCTGCAGACAGGCTCATCAGCTTTTCTTTAAATGTTCGTATTAACTCGCTCTACATGATCCTGGGCTTTTTATTTCTCTATTTTGTCCGTAAATAAATTGCTGGCTCCGGATTCGACGTCACTCTCCCTCAGTCCACTTGCTCATACAGTCCGTGTTCTGTCCCTGCCGTGTCTCAGGTGTCGGCGAACAAAGGCGAGATCGGAGACGCCACGCCGTTCAACGACGCCGTCAACGTGCAGAAAGTGTCCAACCTGCTGTCGGAGTACGGCTACCACCTCCGAGGAAACGAGGTCAGTGAGTTCAGACGACGTGGACGACCAAAATCAGCTGATCTGTCCGTTTATCTCACACATTTGAGCTCTTTGACTAAAAGTGTCATATTTATTTTATTTTTACTGTGTCCGGATCATAAAAAGAACACTTCAGCACAACAAAGACCAGAGAATAAAGTCTTGGTTCAGGTCTACAGTCTTGGTTCAGGTCTACAGTCTTGGTTCAGGTCTACAGTCTTGGTTCAGGTCTAAAGTCTTGGTTCAGGTCTAAAGTCTTGGTTCAGGTCTAAAGTCTTGGTTCAGGTCTACAGTCTTGGTTCAGGTCTACAGTCTACAGTCTTGGTCAGTTCAGTCTAAAGTCTTGGTTGTCGTCTTCAGGTTCAGGTCTACAGTCTTGGTTCAGGTCTACAGTCTTGTTCAGTCTTCTTGGTCTTCAGGTCTACAGTCTTGGTTCAGGTCTAACAGTCTTGGTTCAGGTCTACAGTCTTGGTTCAGGTCTACAGTCTTGGTTCAGGTCTACAGTCTTGGTTCAGGTCTAAAGTCTTGGTTCAGGTCTACAGTCTTGGTTCAGGTCTACAGTCTTGGTTCAGGTCTACAGTCTTGGTTCAGGTCTAAAGTCTTGGTTCAGGTCTAAAGTCTTGGTTCAGGTCTACAGTCTTGGTTTCTGGTCTTCTGGTTCAGGTCTAAAGTCTTGGTTCAGGTCTACAGTCTTGGTTCAGGTCTACAGTCTTGGTTCAGGTCTACAGTCTTGGTTCAGGTCTACAGTCTTGGTTCAGGTCTACAGTCTTCAGTTCTTGGTTCAGTCCTCAGTCTTGGTTCAGGTCTCAGTCTTGGTTTCAGGTTCTTCTTGGTTCTTCTTCTTGGTTCTGGTAAGTCTGGTTCTGGCTTGGTCTAAAAGTCTTGGTTCTGGTTCTGGTCTAAAGTCTTGGTTCTGGTTCTGGTCTAAAGTCTTGGTTCTGGTCTAAAGTCTTGGGTCTAAGTCTTGGGTCTAGTCTTGGTTCAGTCTACAGTCTTGGTTCAGGTCTAAGTCTTGTTCAGTCTCAGTCTTGGTTCAGATCTACAGTCTTGGTTCAGGTCTACAGTCTTGGTTCTTTGCTAAAGTCTTGGTTTTGGTCTAAAGTCTTGGTTCTGGTTTTGGTCTAAAGTCTTGGTTCTGGTTCTGGTCTAAAGTCTTGGTTCTGGTCTAAAGTCTTGGTTTCTGGTCTAAAGTCTTGGTTCTGGTTCTGGTCTAAAGTCTTGGTTCTGGTCTAAAGTCTTGGTTCAGGTCTACAGTCTTGGTTCAGGTCTACAGTCTTGGTTCAGGTCTAAAGTCCTGGTTCTGGGCTAAAGTCTTGTTTCTTTGCTAAAGTCTTGGTTTTGGTCTAAAGTCTTGGTTCTGGTCTAAAGTCTTGGTTCTGGTTCTGGTTCTTTGTTCGTCTAAAGTCTTGGTTCTGGTTCTGGTCTAAAGTCTTGGTTCTGGTCTAAAGTCTTGTTTCTTTGCTAAAGTCTTGGTTTTGGTCTAAGTCTTGGTTCTGGTTCTGGTCTAAAGTCTTGGTTCAGGTCTAAAGTCTTGGTTTGGTTCTGGTCTAAAGTCTTGGTTCTGGTTCTGGTCTAAAGTCTTGGTTTGGTCTAAGTCTTGGTTTTGGTCTAAGTCTTGTTCTGGTTCTGGTCTAAAGTCTTGGTTCTGGTCTAAAGTCTTGGTTGGTCTAAAGTCTTGTTCTTTGCTAAAGTCTTGGTTCTGGTCTAAAGTCTTGGTTCTGGTTCTGGTCTAAAGTCTTGGTTCTGGTCTAAAGTCTTGGTTCTGGTCTAAAGTCTTGGTTCTGGTTCTGGTCTAAAGTCTTGGTTTTGGTCTAAAGTCTTGGTTCTGGTCTAAAGTCTTGGTTCTGGTCCAGGTTCTGTACAACGGCTTCACCGGGAGGAAGCTGACGTCTCAGATCTTCGTCGGTCCCACGTATTACCAGCGTCTGAAGCACATGGTGGACGACAAGATCCACTCCAGAGCCAGAGGCCCGGTCCAGATCCTCAACAGACAGCCCATGGAGGGACGATCCCGGTGAGGCCTGGTTGAGTCCT
>NW_026571299.1:2224740-2237240 GCF_026225935.1 Boleophthalmus pectinirostris | reverse complement strand
ACTAAATCAAGACTAAACCAGGACTATATCAGGTCTAAACCAGGACTAAACTAGGACTACATCAAATTTAAACCAGGACTAAACTGAGACTGAACCAGGACTACATCAAATCTAAACCAGGACTACATCAAATCTAAACCAGGACTAACACTAAACCAGGACTAAAACAAAGGACTAAACCAGAAAACATCAGGTCTAAACCAGGACTAAACCAGGACTACATCAGGTCTAAACCAGGACTAAACAAAGACTAAACCAGGACTACATCAGGTCTAAACCAGGACTAAACCAAGACTAAACCAGGACTACATCAGGTCTAAACCAGAACTAAACCAGGACTACATCAGGTCTAAACCAGGACTAAACAAAGACTAAACCAGGACTACATCAGGTCTAAACCAGAACTAAACCAGGACTACATCAGGTCTAAACCAGGACGAAATAAAACCCTTGAAAAAATGTTAAAATTAATTCTGTAAGAGTCAGTTCTGAAAAATAAAATAAAATAAAAAAATAATAAATAATAATAATAATAATAATAATAATAATAATAATAATAATAAAAACACATAAATACATAAATATATAAATAAATAAATACAAATAAAAAATAAATAAACATAAACAGAAGGTTCCAGTGCTGTACCGCGTGTGTCCGGCAGGTGGCGGTGTTAAACTGGCCTCGTCTCTTCCAGCCGGAGCGTCTTTCCTTCCGGATCAGTGGATGTAAACAGCGGAGACAGTCGGGGACATCGGGGGAGACATGACCAAACTGGACCTGCTCAACGTGTTCCTGAACGAGCGTCTGTCCGCCGCGGCGCAGGACATCTTCCGCGCGGTCAAGGACACGGTGGCGGAGTACCAGGGCGAGCTGCTCCGGGCCCGGGAGGAGAACCAGCGGCTCCGACAGCTCCTGGACGCGGCGGTGCAGCGGCTCCTCCTGCGGCCAGGTGAGCGGCGACTGCGCGGCTCGGTCCAGACACCCGGAGGAGGAGGAGGAGGAGGAGGAACCGGACCGGGATCTGGGTCAGGACCAAAAACCGGGCTTCAGGTGTTTCCTCAGAGCTTCAGGTTCAGGTTCAGGTTCATGTTCATGTTCGTCCCAGATGTGCAGACTGTCACGAACATCTGGAGCGTCCACCTGTGCACGCGCGGAGGAGGAGGCCGGTGTGTCCGGTTTTACGCACAAGAAAACGAGGACTAAACCAGGATTTAACCAGGACTAAATCAGGGCAGAACCGGGACTAAACCAGTACTAAACCAGGACTAAATCAGGACTTGAACAGGGCTGAACAAAGACTAAATCAGGACTAAACCAGGACTAAACCAGGACTAAATCAGGACTGAACCAGGACTACATCAGAACTACATCAGAACTACATCAGGATCAGGACTACATCAGGACTGAACCTGGAATAAACCAGGACTAAACCTGGACTGAACCTGGACTAAACCAGGACTAAACCAGGACTAAACCTGGACTAAACCTGCAGGACTAAAACCAGGACTAAATCAAGTCTGGACTAAACAAGGACTAAATCAGGGCAGAACCAGGACTACATCAGAACTACATCAGGACTAAACTGAACCAGGACTGAACCTGGAACTAAACCAGGACTAAACCTAAACAGGACTAAACCAGGACTAAACCAGGACTAAACCAGGACTAAACCAAAACCTGGACTAAACCAGGGCAGAACCAGGACTAAACTAGGACTACATCAAGTCTAAAGCAGGACTAAACTGGGACTAAACGAGGACTGAACCAGGACTACATCAGGACTAAACCAGGTCTAAAACAGAACTAAACTAAGACTAAACCAGGACTATGTCAAGTCTAAACCAGGACTAAAACAGGACTAAAGTAAGACTAAACCAGGACTAAACCAGTTTAAACCAGACTAAACCAGGACTTAAACCGACTAAACAGGACTAAACCAGGACTAAACCAGGTCTAAACCAGGACTAAACCAGGACTAAACCAGGACTAAACCAGGACTATCACGGTTTGTGTCTAATCTCATCCTCGCCAAAACTAAACAGGAGCATAAATGATCAATTGTTTTGCCAAAAAACAGAAACCTGTGTTTGTGTGAAGATGCAGGAATCTTTAGGGAGTTTATATGTTCATAAATCATGTAAAATAAATAAATAAACAGTAGTTCTCATTGATTAAAACAGATTTGCTGAATATTGTTGCACAGAACAGTTAAAGACCCTGGATTCTTTTCTAATCGATGTTCTGATGTCGTTTCCTCATCACAAACGGACCTGAATATTTAGACCCAGATCTTCTCTCAAACAGAAAACACTCTGTTCCACCTTGTGATGTCATCATGTGGTGTTACGGGAAGTGCTCCATTGTGTTTTTAAACTCCGCACACCTTCACTAGAATCATCTGGATCATTTAAGCGTCTGTTTACACGAGAACATTTGCGGGTAAAAACGACAAAATATTTGATCAGAAGTGTCTTTAGTTTAGACGGTGATGGTGTTTTTGGGCCTTAAAAACGCAAAAATCTGAAACCAGCCTCCAGAGTGTAAAAGTTGAATACTATCCTTCGTAGAGTTTCCGTCTACACTGCCCAAGACGGAAAACTCTGGTCAGATCTGCTCAGGTCGTGTACGCGTTTATGTCACAAACATACAGAACACAGAAACCTGACATGCAAACACAATCGAATTCTACACACTTTTGCGTCGCCGTACGCAGCAGATTTCCTCCCGAAAACACTCGACTAAACGTGGAACAAAAAGCGAAGACGCGATGCCACTTTTGCGTCTTCAGTTCAGACCGTCATCAGCGGGTTTCACTTCGTATAAACCGTCTGACCTCGCAGCATTGGGATTCGTTCACTCGACAGTCGGCGGGTAGTTTTTTTATTTCACCAGTCGCTGCTGTTTGGTCGTGTCGTCTGTAATGCGCCGCTAACGAGGATAACTGGTATATTGAGCTTTTCCCAAATCCCGTAGGAAGAAGGACAATAACGTCTTTCCCTTTGATAAAATTCACCAAACATTCTCTTTGTACCGACTTTAATTTCTCGATCTGGGGAATTGTTGACAACACAGAATGTCTGACTTTTCTCTGATTAACTGGTGCCTGAACTCACACTTCTGGGGTTTTTACAAATCGTCTAGTGTTTTCTGATTCCTGATCGAGTCACTGGAGAGAAATTAAATTACACAGAGGCACTAGGTGGTGTGAGCCTGGATAGCACTGTTGGGCAAGTTACTTTAAAAACGTAATGTGTTATTTATTACTTATTACTGTCATTTCAAAGTAATTTGTTACATTACAATATTACTGCATTTAAAATGTAAGGCATTACATTACTATTGCATTACTTTAAGTTACTCTCACCAAAATAACTGCGAAGATGCTGAACTTTTGCGCCATATATGGACTGAACCAGGACTAAACCAGGTCTAAACCAGGTCTAAACCAGGACTAAACCAGAGCTGAACCAGGACTGAACCAGGACTAAACCAGAACTGAACTAGGACTAAAACAGGACTAAAACAGGACTAAACCAGAACTAAACCAGAACAAAACCAGGACTAAACCAGAACTGAACTAGGACTAAAACAGGACTCACTGTCGGGACGGGCTCGGAAGGTGACGCAGGAGAAAGGAGCGGCTCTGCTCCGCACCTCATGGAGGTAAGAGCGGCTGTCGCCCGATCGCTCTTTATGGACTCTGCTGCTCGGGCTCGCGGCCCTGATTTCAGCAACTATTTGCAGGTACCCGACCCGTGTAAGACTCTGCTACAGCGAGTAACTTCTACCTTCCTTCAACGTGTCCAGAAGTCCAACTTTTTGTGCGATAGTGAGCATCTTCCTCTGCCTTTTGGGTGCGAGCGCAGAAGCCTTTGTCAGTGCAGAACGTTTTGTCGACGTTGTGGGTTTTGTCGGAGAGAAAACTTGCAAACATACAGCACTTCGGACGACTGTAAACCAGGTCTAAACCAGAACTGACCCAGGTCTTAACCAGGTCTAAACAGCGTAGAGTTCTGTGTCGGTCCTTTCACCCGCTGTTACCTGAAGGTCTACTCGGCCACGTCTCCGGTGTTTCCCCGCTGCTGATATCGCGGTGATTTTAGCAAATTTGTATGAAGAAAAACACACCACTTCGATCCAGGTTAAAAAAACATTGTAACGCGAGTTACTCACATTTGTAAAATATTACAATTTTTTCCCCTGTAATGCCGAACATTACTGCGTTACAGCAAAAAGCAATGCGTTACTGTAATTCGTTACTTTTATAACGCGTTACTCCCAACACTGCTGGATAGACACATGGAGCCTCAGCCCTGGAACTAACAATCTCAACTGAACTAAAGGTAAAAGGAGCTGTTCACTTGAAAACTACTGTTTCATGACATCACAAGGTGGAACAGAGCGTTTTGAGGTTTGCAGATGGAGACAGACTCAAACATGTGAATGAAACAAAAACAACTCCAGGTTTGTTTCTGAGGAGGGAACAGCACGACTTGAAGCTCACAGGGCTCAGTTTTGTTTCATATCGGAGCTTTTTAAATCTTTTTAATCTTTTTACCAACTCCATCTTGGTAAGAGTTCAACCTCACTGTGATGAATTTTCAACTTGAGAGATGAACATCACCACAGCGGTTTGTCAAAGCCTGATCCCGTCAGATCTCAGAAGCTCAGGTCCAGGTCTGGTCAGGACTTTGGATGGAGACACTGGGAAAATCAGGAGCCAAAGGAGACACCAGTTGTTGTGTCCTTAGGCAAGACACTTCACCCACATTGTCTAGTATGAAAGTGGTGTGTGTGTGTGTTGATGATGGTGCAGATTGGCAGCCTCACTTCCGTCAGTCTGTCCCAGGGCAGCTGTGGCTACAGTAGTAGTCTTACAACCACAGAGTGTTGAGTGAATGAATAAGGATCTTAAAGGTGCTGTATATAAATGCAGTGATTAATGACTGAATTATTGATCTGTGATTGTGTTTCTTGTGTTTGTTGTTTGTGTGCAGAGTCTCAGTCGGAGGCGTCTCCCGCGGGCGCCGAGCGTCTGGGGCACGAGTGGCGCTGCGCCGTGGAGCAGGCGCCTCTGGTCAAAGTGGAGCCCGCAGAAGAAGACCAGAGCTCGGCCTGCGAGTCGCCGCCCGCGCCCGTCCAGATCAAGACGGAGCGGAGCAAACAGGAGGCGGGCGCGGAGCACACGTCGCCCGCGCACACGCCCACGCACGCGCACACGCCCACGCACACTTTAAGCAGCCTCTGTCCCACCGGCAGCGGGCACGGCGCCAACCCCGCCCGCGCGCCGCCGTCCCGCCGCTCCCCCGAGCCCGTGCCCGGCCTGCACCGCTGGCACAGCTGCGTGGAGTGCGGCAAGAGCTTCAGTTTCGCGTGCCAGCTGGAGGTGCACATGCGCTGGCACACCAAAGAGAAGCCGTACCTGTGCACCGTGTGCCGCAAGAGCTTCACCACGGTGAGCATGCTCAAACGCCACCACCGCATCCACACCGGAGAGAAACCCTTCCACTGCCACGTCTGCGGGAAGAGCTTCAACCAGTCCGCCCACCTCAACACCCACTTCAGACTGCACACGAGAGAGCACCCACGAGAGCACCCACGAGAGCACCCGCGAGAGCACCCGCGAGAGCACCCGCGAGAGCACCCGCGAGAGCACCCGCGAGAGCACCCGCGAGAGCACAGGGACCCCCGGGGCAGAGGGGGGCGCCGCAGCTCTGCCCTCTGTAAATGACTCATGAAAATGGAGCTTTTGTTTGTGTTTAGTCTCTAGTTTCTTGTTCTGTTGGTCTCGTGTGGCTGTGGAATAAAAACGTCCAAATGTCAAACGCGTCTGAGTTTCACCTGGATTCACTGAGTTTTACAAACCGACGCCCTCCGTGTTTTCTCATCAGGTGCTTTTCAGGGTTTGTCACTGTTCGAGGCAGGCGAGGGTGAGAAAACGCACAGCACACACGGACGGCCGATGTCCAAAAGCTTTTTTATTAACAAAATAACGTTTCGGCAACAGGCGAGTTTCATTGTTGACAAAAGCGCGCGTTGCATGCTGGGAATTATTTTGGTCGGCGGCAAGAAACACTAATTCAACATGACGGACGGAGCGAGAAAACACGTAAAGGGTATTGATCCTGGTTATTTATCCACTCTAACGGCAGAGGACCCAAGACCATTTGACCAGAAATTGGTCATAAACATCCACGGAGCCAAATCACCCTTTTCAACCCCGACAAAAGGTGGAACAAACCAAATTTCTGGTCAGAATCACCAACTACCTGGACAAATATTCACTTGGGCGATATCCACAATGACTTGGTGGAAACTCCTGGGCCATTCACAGCAGAAAAGATGAAAACCTCCAAGAGTCTCGATGTGTTGTTGAACTTGTTGGAGTCCGCGGTTTGTTAGGATCTTCTACGTTTGCTCTGCGGATGTTTGAAAGTCGTTTAATTCACCGTTAGCGGTTCTTTTCACTCAGAATACGTGTTTCTATTTGTGCATCCGATAATGCAGCAGGAATTTACCGTTATCGGGGAGAAATACGCGAGGTTACGCACTGTGTTTGACGCTATCGTGTTTCTTGCCTCTGACCAAAATATTTCCCAGCAGCAACGCGGGCTTTTAATAACAATGACGTCAGCTGAAACTCGCCTGTAAAAGCCTTCGTCAGATATCTTTCTTGTCTTGGACCACAGCACACAAAATAGTTGCCAGCCCAGGTGCCCATATCCCCCTTCAATGACTGGGAGGTCCCAGAGTGAGGTCACCCAGTCTCTTTGGGACCGAAACGTTATTTTGTTAATAAAAAATCTTTTGGGCATCGGCCAGTCGAGTGAGCTGTGCATTTTCTCACCCTTGTCTGGCTGCTTGTTGCATTTGCAGCTCTACAAGACCTTTTTGGTGTGTGTTTTCTGTTTCTTTTGGTTACTGTTCAAGGCAGGAACACGTCGACTTTTGCATTTGTTTTTACACAAAAGTCATGTCTTAAGAAATAATTCAATTATTTTGTCCCGAACAGAGGGAGAAGTCACAATATATCACTGTCCACACCTGTACACACACACACACACACACACACACACACAGATCTTTAGACTTGTTCATAAAGTGGTGAGAATGATGGAAAGTCAGGCCTGGTCTGTGTTCTTCCAGTAACATTGTGCTGTTTTGTTTTCTTTAGGTTTGTTGAGGTTTGTTGCTCTTCACTTGTGTCAGGGTTGTGCAAATATTCAATAATCTTCTGAAATAAAGTCACGTGTTTTGACAGAGTGACAGATGGAAGAAGAAACCCGAGGCTCTGATATGTTTAAACTTCTATGTGCTTTTTATTATTGTAAAATTATTATTTTTGTATTTCAGTGTCGAGTTTCGACGTCATCAGGTCACGTGACACGAAGAAACCTAAAACAAAATATTTCATTGTTTTGTTGTCAGATATGTTCTGCAGTAACATGTGCCGCCTGTAGTTTGTTTCATGTGAAGGTGAATCAGCAGGAAACAGCGGGACGTGATGAAAACAGAGTCTGAACTTTAATGCGCAGGACGCACAGACGCTCGTGTCGGTGAGTTGTGTGTCTGTGTCTGTAGTTTGTCTGTAGTTTGTCTGTAGTTTGTCTGTTGTGTGTTTGTTGTGTGTTTGTAGTTTGTGTGTCTCAGGGTGGAGGGTGAAGGAGACGAGCCCAGTGGAGCCGCGTGCACACGCACGTGCACGGACACGCACACCGGAACATCAGCTGACCGTGCGCGCTGACGCGTGCGCGTGCAGACGCTGTGCGGACGCGCGCGGAGGAGGATGGAGCAGCATCGCGGCGGGGAAAGGTGCGCTCTGACCGGAGGGACCCGGAGCACCGGAGGAACATGGCCGCGAGCGCGAGCACAGGTGAGTGCGCCGGGTTTTCGCACGAGGACACACTTGTCTTTCCACGCACGCGGCAGTTTGGCACGCGGGTGCGTGGATGTGGGCGCGAGGCGGTTGTTATGGTGTTTGGAGACGCGCGGCCGCGCCTCGCGCTGCGCATCTTCTCCGATCACAGATTGTCGCGGCTCTGCGCAAACAGCGCGCGGCTCCGCTAGACAGAGCCGCACACGGACGGACGGGCGCAGAGTTTTACCGCAGTGGGTGTCTGGAAGAGGCACTGCGGACACGCGCCTGGGCCGGGACACGCGCCTGGGCCGGGACACTGGGCTGGGCCTAAACCGCAGGGCGCACGCGGCACTGACACCGGCCCAAGGACAGAGCCTCACCGGGACACCGCATCCTCCGGAACCACCGCTCCTGCGTGACCTTGTGGCTCCAGAGCCACGTGCAGAGCCGCAGGGGCTCACCGTGTGAGAACTACAAGTCCAGACTCACCGTGTGAGAACTACAAGTCCAGACTCACCGTGTGAGAACTACAAGTCCAGACTCACCGTGTGAGAACTACAAGTCCAGACTCACCGTGTGGAAACTACAAGTCCAGACTCACCGTGTGGAAACTACAAGTCCAGACTCACCGTGTGAGAACTACAAGTCCGGAACTACAAGTCCAGTCCGGTAATAAGTCCAGGTTAGGCCTGAGCTTCAGCTTCATCAGACCCGGAGCTTTTCTCTGGTGAATCTGAAACATGTGGAGGCTCCAACAAAACAACAAAACATCAACACCAGCGTCCTGACGATACAGTATCGATATAATATCGGCACATGCAATGAACGGGACGTGATGCCACTTTAAACCTCTGTGTGTGTGTGTGCCTCTGTGTGTGTGTGTGTGTGTGTGTGTGTGTGTGTGTGTGTGTGTGTGTGTGTGTGTCTGTGTGTGTGTCTGTGTGTGTGTGTGTGTGTGTGTGTGTGTGTGTGTGTGTGTGTGTGTGTCTGTGTGTGTGTGTGTCTGTGTGTGTGTCTGTGTGTGTGTGTGTGTGTGTGTGTGTGTGTGTGTGTGTGTGTGTCTGTGTGTGTGTGTGTGTGTGTGTGTGTGTGTGTCTGTGTGTGTGTGTGTGTGTGTCTGTGTGTGTGTGTGTGTGTGTGTCTGTGTGTGTGTGTGTGTGTGTGTGTGTGTGTGTGTGTGTGTCTGTGTGTGTGTGTGTGTGTCTGTGTGTGTGTGTGTGTGTGTGTGTGTGTGTCTGTGTGTGTGTGTGTGTGTGTGTGTATGTCTGTGTGTGTGTGTGTGTGTCTGTGTGTGTGTGTGTGTTTCTTTTAAATACTCAGCTACATTTACTCAAGTAACTTTTTGAGAGCTTGTACTTTTACAGTAGCAGTGTACTTTTACTCGTACTTGAGTAATCTTTATTGAAGTAACAGTACTCTTACTTGAGTAAAAGTTGTGCTTCCAGTTTGAAAACGCCACATCTTTGACTTACTTCATGGTTTGTAATTCCAGTTTCTTCCATTTCAGTTTATAAATGAGATTTTTACTTCTAGTAGTTTTTCTTTCATACTTTTTTAGTCTTACTTGAGTCATTTCCAACATCTACTACTTCTACTTGTGTAACATTATTTTAGTGTAGTGTTACTTTTACTTGAGTACATTTGTTGGCTTTGGGTTTTTAGGCCCGAGCCCCGACAGGGCGTAGGGCCTATTGCTTCCGCTCAGCGGAGCGAATGGGACGGGACGTGCGCATGTCCGAATGCGACAAGACGACATGCAACTATGTCCACGGTCGCCCCCGGCACCAACAGCAGTATCCCAGTAACCCACGCCCAAGGCCTGAGCCATATTTACTACTGCTAAAATGAATGGAAGTCAATGGGAGGTCGGGGGCCGACCCCGACGAGATGGTCCAGACGCACCCGTCACTCACCAATGACCCCACGGTGACGTGGGGAAGGTCCAGAGCTTTCAAAAAACGTATAATATGTTGTCCTAATGTTTTCGGATATATTGTTTTTGCTCGAATTATTGAAATTATGAAATTTGAAACATTTGTTAAACTCTCTGCCCTGAAGCTACTTCATGTGAAAATTATTAATTTGGTGCATTAGCGCCCCCTATAGATTGAAACAAAATTTAATATGGAAAAAATTCATTTGCTCCCAAATAGTTGCTCAAAAATTTCTGAAATTTTGCACAAAATTCCATTTTGGCATCCTGATCCAAAAGTCAATGACACCCATGTCATATTTTTTATGGCGTTGCCATAGCGATGGCATAAACTCTCCATTGGTAAAATCTACTAATTCTGGCACAAAACGTTGGCCAATTCCACTCAAATTTGAATCGTTGATTGACACTCCGACCCTCAACACATTTATATAAGAAAATCTCAGATGGGCGCTATAGCGCCCCCTAGGGAAATTGCATGGTAGTGCAAACATTTACTTTGTTGTACACATATAAAATTTGGTACACAGATTCATGACATGGTCTTGATCAAAAAAAGTCAATGACGACCCCATGCCGTTTCCCATCGTGTTGCCATGGCGACAGGCCAAATATCTGCCCTTGCCAATAGGCCCAACAAAAACTTTGGCGTAGCCAAACCAAATTTGGTACACAGATGCATCATGGGAATAGGAACAAAAAAGTATATTACGCGGTTGCTAGGCAACCAACAGGAAGTCGACCATATTGGATTGATCGAGCGACCTGTCCTCGTACTTGAACGAACTCGTCCTTGGGCGTTTGACCCAGACAGAATCATTCTGTATCATCTAGACAAGTGGGACATTAAAAGTTGTTAAAAGCTTTTTAAAAGGTCACACGGTGTTGCCGTGGCAACGGTGCAAATTTCAGGTTTGTTTTTGGGGCTCACCATCAAACTTCAACGAGTGATAATTTGCACAAACTTTGGCCGATTTCACTCAAATTTTAATCATGAGTTCACACCTCAACCCTGAACAGATTCATGTAAGAAAATACAAAAATGGGTGCAATAGCGCCCCCTGGAAAATTTGTATGTAAAAATAAGGTTTTATTTGTCACAGATATACAAAATTTGGTATCCACATTTGTGACATGGTCTCCATTAAAAAACTCAATGATGCTCACATCCCATTTACATTGTGTTGCCATGGCAACAAGCCAAAATTGTATCCTTGCCAATGGGACGTCCTTACACAAACGTTGGCGTAGCCAAACCAAATTTGGTATCCACAAGCATCATGGCAATAAGAAAAAAAATGTATATTGTGACCACGCCCCTTTACAAACCGGAAGTCCGCCATCTTGGATTTTTTTTTTTTTTTTTGCCAAATTTTGAAAATTGCAGAAAATTAAATTCAAGATTTTAGGTTTAGGGTTGGGGCTATGGTTAGGATTATGATTAGGGTAAGGTTTAAGTTTAGGATTATTAGGGTCAGTGTGAGGCGCGGCGTTTGCGGGGCGCGGCGTTTGCGGGGGCGCGGCGTTTGCGGGGCGCGGCGTTTGCGCACGCGAGGGCCGATCATCGCCGCTTGCGGCTATATTTATTATTATTCTGCTCTTTAAACCCTAATTTGACCCCTAAACACGTTCAAAAACTCACCAAACTTGGCACAATATGCAGAAGTGGCGAAAAATTCGATAAAATATAGGTTTCGTGCACGGGCATAAAAAAATGGGGCCACAGCACCACCTGGAAAACGCAAAAATTTCGCGCCTATGGGAGATGTCCAACTTTGTCGTAGAGCCACGAAATTCGGCACAGACATTCATCATGTGAAAACAAACAAAAAATATTATTATGGCCACGCCCCCTGACAAACCAGAAGGCGGCCATCTTGGATTGAAATTTGAGTCCGCGTTTTCGCTGACATTGAATTTGAACGAACTCCTCTGAAGGCGCTTCACCCACAGGGCTGAAAATCACCGTACATCATCTAGAGAAGTGGAACATCTAAAGTTTGCTGATTTTTTTTGATAACTGTCACGGTTTACGTGCGGCGAAGCCGCAAATTTCTGTCAAAATTTCGCCTAATTTCAAGGTGACACTCACACAGACTTAGTCCGATCGTGCTGAAATTTGAATCACTAATGTGTGATCTCAGTCTGAATATAATTGTCAGGGAATTTACCCTAAGATATCAAATTACATTAAATAAAGACACACCAAAACGAGACAGTTAATTTACTTGCGCAAGGAGAGAAAAGCTGTCATCTACGCCGTCTGACCCTACATCTCTGACAGCTACTCCCCAACAGCAGCTTTTATTGAAGTCGTTTCACAGATAACAATACAGTACATTATGTTACACTCATGATGTTTACCATTACGTTGTTTCTCCTGGTACATTATCTTAATGAGTCAGCCGACACATCAGCAAGATCACCTGATACAGCTTGAACACAACAAAACAAGACAAAAACAAAAAGCCAATGTTGCTTTTTGTCAGAACGGAAAAACCCAAAAACGCAATTGTTGATAACTTTAATCACACACACAAATGATTATGATTTTCATAATATTTAAAATAACACAGAAATTCTTTCACAATAATACACTATAAAACATATGAAAAGTGAACACTATAGCGCCCCCTACCATACACATGAAACGTCAACATTATCGGATTTGTACTAAATTTGGGAATTCAATTCTATTAATGACTAGA
>NW_026571299.1:2217240-2219740 GCF_026225935.1 Boleophthalmus pectinirostris | reverse complement strand
AGGGTGGCTGGGCGCTCCCTTAGAGATAGGGTGAGGAGCTCAGTCACACGGGAGGAGCTCAGAGTAGAGCCGCTGCTCCTCCACGTGGAGAGGAGCCAGTTGAGGCTCGGGCATCTGTTCCGGATGCCTCCTGGACGTCTCCCTCGGGAGGTGTTCCGGGCATGTCCCACCGGGAGGAGGCCCCGGGGAAGACCCAGGACACACTGGAGGGACTATGTCTCTGGACTGGCCTGGAAACACCTTGGGGTCCCCCTGGAGGAGCTGGAGGAAGTGTCTGGGGTGAAGGAAGTCTGGGAGTCCCTGTTTAGACTGCTGCCCCCACAACCCGGCCCCAGATAAGCGGAAGAAGATGGATGGACATTGTAATTGTGTGGTTATTGGATCCTAACAGCGGAAAACGACTCGAGAAATTAGTTTGCGAACTCCATAAATCTAAAAGTGAATCAGATGTGTGTGACTAAAACCTCCGTTCAAACTGTTTCTCTTCCCAACGGAATTGAAAAAATAGTCAAAGGTGAAGGTGATGGGCAGGATTGATCCACAGGAAGAACCAAAAAGGAAAGTTTTGACTGCCCAAGAAATCCAGAGTTTGTAGAGAACATTTTGTATGTGGAGCAACAACAAATCAATATCCCGATCCCTCGCTCAACCTCGGTTACGAATTTAAAAAGTCAACGTCAAAGTGAAAGGCTCCAACTGGTTCACCAAGAAACACCTTCCACTGCAAAGAGACCAAGACGTGATGTTTCTGTAAAACCACAAGAACAAGAAAGTGCAGCTCAGTCTGTTTGTCTTCTGCTCCTCTCACTTAACAAACAGGATTTTTTTTTGTTGTCGCTCCACACAGGCCTGTAACGATAACAAATTTTGCAGGACAATTAATTGACTAAGAATTTATTGTGATAAACGATAATATTGACATTTTAAATCTCTGTAACAAAATTGTCCTTAAAAGTTATTTGAGTGATTGACTTGCATTGGAATATTGTGTCTCGTCTCTGTGGCTGCTGCTGTGAGACTCTGCATTTTGGTCTTGAAGTGTTCGTATTAAAGGTTGTATGGAGGATTTTTTTTTTTGTTTCAAATTGTCAATGAAAGTTTAAAATACCCTTACGGAGATGCAGCAGCCTTGTAATTATGTTGACTAAAAAAAAAAAAGAATGAAAATCTATCAACTGTGGACGTAGTGAGGCCAGATAAACATCAGCCAATAGATAACAAGGCTACCTCATTTTCTATTGGCTGTTACGTTGTCAATCAAACTCCCTACGTTTATAGTGTAACTGACTCGCAGGCACACAGGGATTATGTGGTTTATGCAGCAGTTCTTAGAGGCTTTTTTAAACTGTAGCTTCCTCGCAGTTCGCTCAAAGTTTGTTGCGACGGCGGACGAGAATCCACGACCGGTTCGCCGCAAAAGAAAGTCCGATTTTGAGGTCGCTGAAAGAAGAAGAGAAGGAGAAAAGGAGCAAAGCCAAACACGTGATTCTTGGAGATCTCTTCCAGCGATTGCGCAACTGAAGCAGACAAAGGGTGTAAAAAATAACGTGTCGTTTGCTAAATTATTTGTAGACAGGTCACTTCAGCAGTAATTCTGAACGCACACAGGCTGTAAACAAGTGTGATTTCTGGAGTAAGGAGGCGGGAGGAGATGTTTCTACTGAGGAAGGTGGTGTCACACATGCACAACATTTGAAAAAGGACTGTCGCTGTATTTCTTTTCCCTTTAAAAAATCCTCTAAACAACCTTTAACCCACGACACAGGATGTTGTTTCTCTATGACGGAGCCTCTGTCCTGTCTGGTGTCGTCGTGTCGGTTTCGGGTTCGGGTTCTCCCGGGGTGAGGCGAGTTCTGTCGGTTTGGGTTTATATTCAGCTGTTCGGGTTTGAGACATTTCTTCTCGTCATTTTGCCGCTCGCTGCATTTGACGCATGTGGCTATTGACACGTGTCCCGTTCACTCGTGTTGATTTGGCGTTGTGACTTGTTTTGTCACTCCGCGATGAACTGTTTTGGTTCTGACTAGGGATGGGCATGATTAATCGATTAATCGATAATTGATCATTAAGAATTTCATTTTAATTGACAAACCAAATGTAGGTTGCTGTGTGTGTCGTGACCAAACAGGTGTGTACATGTGTCTCTGCATCAGAAGGAGCGAGACACAAACAGTCGGTCAGTCTGCAACATGCCGAACGATGATTTGTAGAAGAAATTCCACACTTTCCGTTGCGTTGGGACAAGTGTGAGTCCATGTGCACAGTGGATAAAGCAGCACATATGTTTCTGTGTCCAGTGGGAAAAAGTTTTTCCAGGTGAGAGTCGCTCAATGTGGATGACGAGGCCCCGCCCCCCTCCCCCCGTACGCTGTCCTGGTTTTGACAAACACAAATCTGGTCACACTGACCTGTATTCACCTGAGTCATGTCTTTTAATCCAACACAAGTTGAACCACATCAGCGACACAAGAGCTGGAGTTTTATCTTCACTTAGTTTATG
>NW_026571299.1:2209580-2214580 GCF_026225935.1 Boleophthalmus pectinirostris | reverse complement strand
GTCCTGGTTTAGTCTCTGGTTTAGTCTTGGTTTAGTCCTGGTTTAGTCCTGGTTTAGTCTTGGTTTAGTCCTGGTTTAGTCTTGGTTTAGTCTTGGTTTAGTCTGGTTTAGTCCTGGTTTAGTCCTGGTTTAGTCTTGGTTTAGTCCTGGTTTAGTCCTGGTTAGTCTGGTTTAGTCCTGGTTTAGTCTTGGTTTAGTCTGGTTTAGTCTTGGTTAGTCCTGGTTTAGTCCTGGTTTAGTCCTGGTTCAGTCCTGGTTCAGTCCGGAGGCGCAAATAATGAAGAAAATTTTTTTTTTTTCTTATTTTTGGTTTTATATTGAAAAACAAGGTTCTTCTTCTGACGCATTTTTCACTTTGACTTTGATTTTATTATGACTTTGTTCTCGTAATATTACAACTTTATTTTAACTTCGACTTTATTCTCGTAAAATTACGACTTTAATGTCGAAATGTTACGACTTTATTTTCGTAGCGGCAGCAAGTTGTGTTTTTTTTTATCTGACCCTTATACTCCGTCGTACAAAAAAATAAAAAATAAAAATTCTAACAACAACAAATCATTTTCTATCAAAAAAAAAAAAAAAACTAAAAAGAAAAAATCTAAAAAGAAAAATGTTTTTCTTTTTCTCTGGTTTGCATCTGGTTTAGTCTCCGTGAAGATATAAATGTTTAATGCCGTACTGTGAAACATTCCAGACAAAAAAAATAACATCTTCATAGAGAAAAAACATAAAGTGCTCCGTCTAAAATCAAATTTCCATCGGCTCTGACGCAAAATATACATTTATACAGACAATATTTAAGAGCTTTGTTGTTTGTATTTTATTGTAATCAGAATTAATTTTGTGCTCATTTTTGTGCATTAATGTGTAAGATCACAGAGCGGTGTTATACCAAACTGTGTCCACAAGAGGGCAGCACTACACCACATCGCTTGAAAAAAGATTTGGTGGCGAAGTGTTTAGTGTTCGGTGAAGATTTTAGACGCTTTACCTGTATGGACGTGCTTATTTCTTTATTAATTTTATCTATTTATGTACGGTACCCCTTTAGACATTTTATATTTTATTTAGTTTTATTTGATTTTATTTTGTTTAGTTTTATTTTATTTAGTTGTATTTAGTTTTATTTTATTTTATTTTATTTTATTTAGTTTTATTTTATTTTATTGTTTCTTCTTTATTTTCATGATTATTTACAGTTTAGAGTCTCACTGAAGGCACCAAAATTATGAATTACGACATATACGGAATGAAGTAGACTCAAAATAACTCCAAACTTATTTTAGATTTAATTTTTTAAGTAGATTTTACCCTTTGCTTTGATCATTGATTTGCACTTTTAACATTTATTTATTTTTTTTATACCTATACACAGCTGTGAAGTGAAAAGCAAGTGATATAAAAATCATTTAGATATTAATTTGTGTTTGCTGTGTCATTCCATAAATAACTTGCTTCATATATTTGATCTCTCTTGTGTGTAGGTCGACATAAAAGGTAGAAATACAAAGAAAAAAAAAAAAAACTGAAAGAGCAGGCGTGTCCAAACTTTTGACTTTATGTAGTGTATGTGTGTTTTGGATAGGTGAACAAATAGACACCAAATATTATTATTAATTATTATATTATTAATAATAATAATAATAATAATAATAAATATATAGAAATAAGATACATGGTTTTACACACAGTTTATTTCAAAAATTCAACTGTTCCAAAATTACATTGAAAACAGACGAGCACAGAAACCAGAAATGAGGACGGTCTGAATACTAAAGAGTCTGCACTAAAAATTCTACGCTAAAGAGCGCCCTAAATAATCTGGACTATAGAGTGTGCACACTGAAGAATCTGCACTAATGTGTCTCCACTAAAGAGTCTGAATAATGAAGAGTCTGTCCTAAAGAGTCTGCACCATAAAGTCTGCACTAAAGAGTCTGCACTAAAGAGTAAGACTTTGCACTAAAGAGCTTGTACACTAAAAAGTCTGCATTAAAAAGTCTACGCTAAAGAGTGCTCTAAAGAGTCTGCACTATAGAGTCTGCACTATAGAGTCTGCACTAAAGAGTCTGCACTATAAAGTCTGCACTAAAGAGTCTGCACTATAAGAGTCTGCACTAAGAGTCTAAGAGTCTGACTAAAGAGTCTGCACTAAAGAGTCTGCACTATAGAGAGTCTGCACTAAAGTCTGCACTAAAGTCTGCACTAAAGAGTCTGCACTATAGAGTCTGCACTAAAGTCTGCACTATAGAGTCTGCACTAAAGAGTCTGCACTAAAGAGTCTGCACTATAGAGTCTGCACTATAGAGTCTGCACTAAAGAGTCTGCACTAAAGAGTCTGCACTATAGAGTCTGCACTAAAGACTGACTAAGAGTCTGCACTAAAGAGTCTGCACTAAGAGTCTGCACTATAGAGTCTGCACTATAGAGTCTGCACTAAGAGTCTGCACTAAAGAGTCTGCACTAAAGAGTCTGCACTAAGAGTCTGCACTAAGAGTCTGCACTAAAGAGTCTGCACTAAAGAGTCTGCATAAGAGTCTGCACTATAGAGTCTGCACTATAGAGTCTGCACTAAAGTCTGCACTATAGAGTCTGCACTAAGAGTCTGCTAAAGAGTCTGCACTAAAGACTGCATAGAGTCTGCACAGTCTGCACTATAGAGTCTGCACTAAAGTCTGCACTAAAGAGTCTGAGCTAAAAGAGTCTAAAGAGTCTGCATAAGAGTCTGCACTATAGAGTCTGCACTATAGAGTCTGCACTAAAGAGTCTGAGCTAAAGAGTCTGCACTATAGCGTCTGCACTAAAGAGTCTGAGCTAAAGAGTCTGCACACTTAAGACTTTGCACTAAAGAGTTTGCACACTAAAGAGTCTACGCACTAAACTCTCTGAACACTAAAAAGTCTGCATTAAAGAGTCTGCACACTGAAGAGTCTGCACTATAGAGTCTGCACTAAAGAGTCTGCATGCAAAGACAAATACACAAACTGCACCAACATTAAAAGTGTTTAAAAGTGTTTTTCAGCACAGAACTAAGCAGAGTCAGCGGTGGAAGAAGTACTCAGTTTTGTTACTTAAGTAAAAGTACAGCTACTGGAGCAAAAAAATAAAAATACTCAGGTAAAAGTATCACATAAAGACATCTACTTAAGTAAAAGTATTAAAGTACACGTTTAAAAATGTGCTTAAAGAATAAAAAGTAAAAGTATTTCACGCATATTTTGAGGTCTTCAAGTGTAAAAGTGAAATGATTCTGATAAAGATTTACAATTGAACAGACGGAGTTAGAATAGAAAAGAATTTTATTTGTAAATTTCTGACGACAAATGACTTCAAACTACAAATGTGTGAAAAAATAAACCCTCAAACTTTTCAGTAGGTTTCAGAAAGTAATAGAAAATACTTTTACTTTTCAGCGTTCAAAAGTAGTGGAGTAGAAAGTACAGATACCTGCTCTCAAATGAAGTGAAGTAAAAGTAAAAAATGTACAAATATCTCAATTTTTTTTTAGAAGAGAAAAAGATAACTGACAGGAGTTTAGAAAAATATGAGATCAGTTTTCATCTTTATAATCATAATAAAAAAAAAATTATAATTAAAAAATGGTGAAAAACGTAGAAAAGTCCAGATCTTCTTCTCCAGAGACGCTCACAGCTCCTCGTCCTTCAGCACTGAGGACACAAGGAGAGAGGAGATGAGGAAGGACACAAGGAGAGAGGAGATGAGGAAGGAGACAAGGAGAGAGGAAAAACAGGAGAGAGGAGATAAGAAAGGAAACAAGGAGAGAGGAGGTGAGGAAGGACACAAGGAGAGAGGAGATGAGAAAGGAGACAAGGAGATGAGGAAACAAGGAGAGAGGAGATGAGAAAGGACACAAGGAGATGAGGAAGGACACAAGGAGAGAGGAAAGAAGGAGCGAGGAGATGAGGAAGAACAAAAGGAGAGAGGAAACAAGGAGAGAGGAGATGAGGAAGGATGCAAGGAGAGAGGAGATGAGAAGGAGACAGAGAGAGAGGAAACAAGGAGAGAGGAGATGAGAAAGGACACAAGGAGATGAGGAAGGACACAAGGAGAGAGAGGAGAGGAGATGAGAAGGAACAAGAGAGAGAGGAAACAAGGAGAGAGAGGAGATGAGAGAGGGATGACAAGGATAGAGGAGATGAGGACAGAGACAAGGCGAGAGGAAACAAGGAGAGAGGACATGAGGAAGGAGACAAGGAAACAAGGAGAGAGGAGATGAGAAAGGACACAAGGAGAGAGGAGATTAGGAAGGACACAAGGAGAGAGGAAACAAGGAGAGAGGAGATGAGGAAGGACACAGAGAGAGAGGAGCTGAGAAGTACATAAAAATTGTAGTTAAGTTGAGTACTTTTACTTTTATACTTAGTTACTTTCCACCACTGGTAAAACAGAACCTTTGAATGAGACGTGAAGAAGCTCGTACTGACACTGGTGCTGGTGCAGTGGGAGGGTCTGAGGGGTTTGAGGTGTTTTTTTGTGTTTTTTTGTACCTCTCTTGACGGTGATGTCGTCCAGGCTCTGGACCAGGTGGATGGCGCCGACAGCGGAGGCGGAGCCCTGAGAGTTGGAGGCGTGACACTCGTACGAACCCGACTCCGCTTTGGTCAGAGGAGAAATCTGAACACAACAGAACAAAAAAAAAACAAAAACAAAAAAAAAACACTCTGAGGATCACGCTACTACTACTACTACTATACTACTACTACTACTACTACTACTACTACTACTACTACTACTACTACTACTACTACTACTACTACTACTACTACTACTACTACTACTACTACTACTACTACTACTACTACTACTACTGTACTACTACTACTACTACTACTACTACTACTACTACTACTACTACTACTACTACTACTACTACTACTACTACTACTACTACTACTACTACTACTACTACTACTACTACTACTACTACTACTACTACTACTACTACTACTACTACTACTACTACTACTACTACTACT
>NW_026571299.1:2157080-2204580 GCF_026225935.1 Boleophthalmus pectinirostris | reverse complement strand
GTAGCAGTACATGTTTTTGTAGTAGGAGTACTAAATTCTGTTGTACCAGTACACATTTCTCTAGTACCAGTGCACGTTTCTGTAGTAGCAGTACATGTTTCTGTAGTAGCAGTACTCATTTCTTTAATAGTAGTAGTAGTACTCATTTCTGGAGTAGTAGGACACGTTTCTGTAGTAGCAGTATAGTATCAGTACATCTTTCTACAGTAGTAGTACTCATTTCTTTAGTAGAAATACACATTTCTGTAGTAGTGGTAGCAGTACTAGTAGTACTAGTAGCAGTAGTAGTAGTAGTAGTAGTAGTAGTAGTAGTAGTAGTAGTAATAGTAGTAGTCGTAGTACTTATAATAGTAGTAAAAACACAGTGTTCTGACCGGAGGGGCAGCGTCCTTTCCCTTTGACAGTGACCGGCTGCAGTTCCGGGTCTCTCCTGTCGTTGGCGCTCTTCAGGGCACATGGGGTTTTGTAGGTGACGCCGTCTGAGCCACAAACCTGCACCAATCACAGCACAGCACGGTCAGAGCCAATCAGAACACAGCACGGTCAGAGCCAATCACAACACAGCACGGTCAGAGCCAATCAGAACACAGCACGGTCAGAGCCAATCAGAACACAGCACAGGTCAGAGCCAATCAGAACACAGCACCGTCAGAACCAATCAGAACACAGCACCGTCAGAGCCAATCAGAACACAGCGCAGTTGATAGATGTGTGAGTTTTGTCGTTAGATGATGAGTTTTGTCGTTAGATGATGAGTTTTGTCGTTAGATGATGAGTTTTGTCGTTAGATGTTGAGTTTTGTCGTTAGATTGTTGAGTTTTGTCGTTAGATGTGTTGAGTTTTGTCGTTAGATGTGTGAGTTTTGTCGTTAATTGTTGAGTTTTGTCGTTAGATGTTGAGTTTTGTCATTAGATGTGTGAGTTTTGTCGTTAGATGTTGAGTTTTGTCGTTAGATGTGTGAGTTTGCTGCTGTTGGCTGCGTCCAGTGGGTCTCGGCCGCTGAAGGTCAGATAAACCAAACCAAACTCAGCGTGTTTTTGAAACATCATGCGAGGAATGTAAACCGTCTGAAACACAGACAAACAACGCCTGCATCTCAGCGTATCACTCCATCTACAGCAGCAGCAGCAGGAGGGAGGGAGGGACTACTTTTTGGTGTCTGTGCGTTTAGAGGAATGTTTGAGATGAAGGTTTGACATTTACACAGACAGTTACTGCAGTGATCAGAAACACGATGCTCTGATCTGTGTTGTGTGTTTACATCAGGGGTCACCAAACTTTTTCTCTCTGGGGGCCACATTCCGGCTCCTGACTGCGACGGGGGCCGGGTTCGGGTTCGGTCGTGTAACAAAACAGTTTGACCCTGACGACGCAGATTAGATTCTTTGAAAACCTCCACACTTTCTTTACATGTTAGACAAACTGCACACGCCTCACACTGAACACAAAAATAAAAACTCGGCACTCTCTTTCAACTTTTCCTACTTTTAACACCAGACATTTTTCTGTCTCGGCACTACAGAACTCTGTGTCTGTGTCGATCTCAAGTTTGTCAGGTGACGAAAATTCGGCAGCAATTGTAAATACGTCATATTATTATTTAAATATAAATATAAATACTTACGGACGCCGAGACAACAGACGCAAACGCCGCAACAAATCACACAAACAAAAAGACACAACGGAAATGACACGTGGGACGCTCTATTTTCCGACGGACCGATCAAGAAGCAAGTGAAGAAGAAGAACTACAACGTGAAAAGTAAAGGAACAGAGAAGTTAGAAACGTAAGTAAAAGTAATTTTTTGTTTTATCATTGTTCGTTTCACGTTGTAGTTCTTCTTCTTCACTTTACTCTGCTTGATCAGTCCGTCGGAAAATAGAGTCCCGCGGTCACTTCCGTTGCGGATTTTTAATGGGTTGTGGCTTTTTAAAGTGTTGTGGCATTTGCATTTGTGTTGTAGCGTTTGTATTTGTTGTGGCATTTGCATTATAATAGAGTCCCACGGTCACTTCCGTTGTGGCTTTTTGATGTGTTGTGGCTTTTTAAAGTGTTGTGGCTTTTGCGTTTGTGTTGTAGCGTTTGTATTTGTTGCGGCGTTTGAGTTTGTTATGACCCCTCTCGGCTTCCGTAAATACTTCAGTTTTAAATTGAAAAAATCTACAAAAATAAGATACAGACGTGTTATTATAAAATAGGCCATGACAAGTTTGAGGTTTGCCTCATGGGGCCAGTTCATGTGTGTGTGTGTGTGTGTGTGTGTGTGTGTGTGTGTGTGTGTGTGTGTGTGTGTGTGTGTGTGTGTGTGTGTGTGTGTGTGTGTGTGTGTGTGTGTGGAGGGCCGGAGTTGGCCCGCGGGCCTTAGTTTGATGACCCCTGGTTTACATGAACAAAATGGTAAATGGTCACATTTTTTATACAGAGATTTTCCACCTTCAAGGCTCTTAAAGCATTTTACAACAACTCACACACACCCCTTCATTCACACACACACACACACACACACACACTCACACACACACACACACACACACACACCGGTGTACGCAGACACGAGGGATGTGAAGTGTCCTGCCCAAGGACACAGTGGAATCACACCGCCAACCTGTGGGTCAGTGGACGTGACGGATCAACCAGTGACGTTTATGTGGAGAGTGGGATTCGAACCTCCAACCTGAGGATCAGTGAGCTCCTGCCGCCGGAAAACATGTCTGATCCCCTCTGGATGAAGTTTTAAAATCGCTCTTTCAATCTTTAACATTTTCCTGTTTTTCTATTTAGTCTTTTCCACATTATTTTCCTGTTGAGCGTCTGATTTAAATGTTCAGTGAAATGATACGACATAATAGATTCTGAAATACAAATATGATAAAACAAAAAGCCTTTAGAGACGTTATATTTTCACTTTCTTTGTGTTCTATGTTTTATGATCAAACAGCGTTCAGTCCAAACACTGAAAGTGTCTTGCTTAAGGACACAACATCAGTACTGTGCTGCTGAGTCCAGGGATCAAACCCCAAACTCCAGGTCAGTAGGTCAAAGGTCATAGTGCGCACGTGCACACTCACCTCGTGCACGCTCTTACACCTGCACACGCCCACTTTGTTCTTCTTGTCGGCGCGGACGCACTCAAGCCCCGCCCCACAGCGAGGCCCCGCCCCCCGCGCACAGGGCTGCCCCTCCCCGGACAGAAGGGGCTCCACAGGGGTCTCCACGGGGACGGCGGGGATCACGGGGAGGGCGGGGACCACGGGGGCCTCGGGGACCTTGGGGACCTCGGGGGCCGGGTCGGATCCAACCACCACCAGCAGCGCCACCAGGAGGAGTCCTCGTACAGCGGTCATCTTCTCTGGACCAGGTCTGGACTGGGCTCTGGACTCGGTCTTCAGGTCTGGAGGAGGCAAACAGAATCAACAGTTGTGTCACTTCTGTTCCAGCTGTGGCTGAGTGAGCAGTTTTTAAACCGAAAATATTTTGGGATTTTGACTAAAGACAGAGCACAGTTTGGAACAGTTTGGAACAGTTTGGAACAGTTTGGAGCAGTTTGGAGCAGTTTGGAACAGTTTGGAACAGTTTGGAACAGTTTGGAACAGTTTGGAGCAGTTTGGAGCAGTTTGGAACAGTTTGGAACAGTTTGGAACAGTTTGGAACAGTTTGGAACAGTTTGGAACAGTTTGGAACAGTTTGGAGCAGTTTGGAACAGTTTGGAGCAGTTTGGAGCAGTTTGGAACAGTTTGGAAGCAGTTTGGAACAGTTTGGAACAGTTTGGAACAGTCCTGGATTCTGTGTGTGAGAAAGAGTTTCTCTGTTGATCCCGAGGGAAATTTGGGGGAAATTCAAGTTTTGCTAATTTGGGCTGTTTATGTTTCCTGTATCCATGGCAACAGTGCATCCAGAAAGTTACACTAACCAACGTCCAAACCAGGACTAAACCAAGACTAAACCAGGACTACACCAGGACTATACCAGAACTAAACCAGGACTAAACCAGAACTAAACCAGGACTATACCAGAACTAAACCAGGACTATACCAGAACTAAACCAGGACTAAACCAGGACTAAACCAGGACTATACCAGAACTAAACCAGGACTAAACCAGGACTAAACCAGAACTAAACCAGGACTATACCAGAACTAAACCAGGACTAAACCAGGACTATACCAGAACTAAACCAGGACTAAACCAGGACTACACCAGGACTAAACAAGGACTACACCAGGACTACACCAGGACTAAACCAGGACTACACCAGGACTAAACAAGGACTACACCAGGTCTAAACCAGGTCTAAACCAGGACTGAACCAGGTCTAAACCAGGTCTAAACCAGGTCTAAACCAGGACCACACCAGGTCTAAACCAGGACTAAACCGAGACTAAACCAGGGACCAAACTAGGACCAAACCAGTTCTAAACCAGGACTACACCAGGTCTAAACCAGGTCTAAACCAGGACTGAACCAGGGACTAAACCAGAACTAAACAAGGGCTAAACCAGAACTAAACCAGGACTAAACTAAGACTAAACCAGGTCTAAACCAGTTCTAAAACAGGACAAAAAAATTAAGCAATAATATTAATGAAATCCAAAGTAAAATTGTTGCTTCAAGACGACTCAGAGCTGTTTTTTTTACCAATTATTTTGGAATATATTATGTTCATTTCAATTATAAATATTATATAAAAAATACAAAAAATTTCAAATTAATATTAAATTAATTATGTTAGGTTGGAATAAAAAAAAAAAAAAACTTCTATAGTTTTTTTGCCTTAATAATAACAAAATACAATAATTCTTTCTGTGAACGGGGGCGCCTCTCCACAGATCTGACCCGGTATGTGGCGTAGTCCTGTGACCAGGTTTAATCTACACTGCGGAACATTCTAGACCAAGCAAAAACATCTCCATGGAGACAAGCAGGTGACGCACCCTCCGCCAGAAAGCTCCAGAGTGCAGCTTTAAAAACCACCGTCCACCGTACCTGAGCGGAAGAGAAGTCCAGGTGAGTTCAGTTTAGTCCCGGCTGGTCTGGTCCCTGGTCTGGTCTGGTCCGGTCTGGTCCCTGGTCTGGTCTGGTCTCGGTCTGGTCTGGTCTGGTCCCGGTCTGGTCCTGGGTTTGGTCTTGAGCCTCGAGTCCTGGAGTCAGAGGAATGTGCTGAAGCTCCTCCCCCCGGCGGATCATGGGACCTGGGAGCTGCACGCCTCGGAACGTCTGGGAGAAAAGGAGGGTCGTTCCCGTCCAGAAATATTTAAAAACACAAGCAGCTTTTTTTTTGTTTTTTTTTTTGTTTTGGATGGAGGCTCGGTCCCGGCGCAGGGTAAACACTTCCTACACTTCCTACGGGAATTCAAGGAAACACAGGATTAATAATAGAAGCGCGTCCGTGGATTTCCTGCAGACAAAGTAGTAGTAGTAGTAAGTAGTAGTAGTAGTAGTAGTAGTAGTAGTAGTAGTAACCTTCATAGTAGTCAGTAGTAGTAGTAGTAGTAGTAGTAGTAGTAGTAGTAGTAGTAGTAGTAGTAGTAGTAGTAGTAGTAGTAGCGTAGTAGTAGTAGTAGTAGTAGTAGTAGTAGTAGTAGTAGTAGTAGTAGTAGTAGTAGTAGTAGTAGTAGTAGTAGTAGTAGTAGTAGTAGTAGTAGTAGCTAGTAGTAGTAGTAGCAGTAGTAGTAGTAGTAGTAGTAGTAGTAGCAGTAGTAGTAGTAGTAGTAGTAGTAGCAGTAGTAGTAGTAGTAGTAGTAGTAGTAGTAGTAGTAGTAGTAGTAGTAGTAGTAGTAGTAGCAGTAGTAGTAGTAGTAGTAGTAGCAGTAGTAGTAGTAGTAGTAGTAGTAGTAGTAGTAGTAGTAGTAGTAGTAGTAGTAGCAGTAGTAGTAGCAGTAGTAGTAGTAGTAGTAGTAGTAGTAGTAGTAGTAGTAGTAGTAGTAGTAGTAGTAGTAGTAGTAGTAGTAGTAGTAGTAGTAGTAGTAGTAGTAGTAGTAGTAGTAGTAGTAGTAGTAGTAGTAGTAGCAGTAGTAGTAGTAGTAGCAGTAGTAGTAGTAGTAGTAGTAGTAGTAGTAGTAGTAGTAGTAGTAGTAGTAGTAGTAGTAGTAGTAGTAGTAGTAGTAGTAGTAGTAGTAGTAGTAGTAGTAGTAGTAGTAGTAGTAGTAGTAGTAGTAGTAGTAGTAGTAGTAGTAGTAGTAGTAGTAGTAGTAGTAGTAGTAGTAGTAGTAGTAGTAGTAGTAGTAGTAGCAGTAGTAGTAGTAGTAGTAGTAGTAGTAGTAGTAGTAGTAGTAGTAGTAGTAGCAAGTAGTAGTAGTAGTAGTAGTAGTAGTAGTAGTAGTAGTAGTAGTAGTAGTAGTAGTAGTAGTAGTAGTAGTAGTAGTAGTAGTAGTAGTAGTAGTAGTAGTAGTAGTAGTAGTAGTAGTAGTAGTAGTAGTAGTAGTAGTAGTAGTAGTAGTACGCAGCAGTGTATCATATATATGTAACTGTCTTATATTTAAAGGAGATCTTCTCTCAAACTGAAAACTCTCTGTTGTGATGTCATCATGTGGTGATACAGGAAGTGCTCCTCTGTGTTTTTAAACTCCACACACTTTCACTTGAATCATTCCATTTCCTTCCTTTTTTATTTTTTGCATTTTTGTCTTGTAACTGAGACTAAACCAGGACTAAAACAGGCTTTACCAGGACTAAATAAGTTTAGTCCTGGTAAGGTTTAGTCTAGGTTTAGTCCCTTTAGTCCTGGTTTAGTCCTTTATGGTTTAGTCCTTTAGTTTAGTTTAAGTCCTGGTTTAATTTAGTCCTGGTTTAGTCCTTTAGTCCTGGTTTAGTCCTGGTTTAGTCCTGGTTTAGTCCTGGTCCTGGTTTAGTCCTGTCCTTTAGTCCTGGTTTAGTCCTGGTTTAGTCAGTCCTTTAGTCCTGGTTTAGTCCTGGTTTAGTCCTTTAGTCCTGGTTTAGTCCTGCTTTAGTCCTTTAGTCCTTTAGTCCTTGCTTTAGTCTGCTTTAGTCCTGGTTTAGTCCTGGTTTAGTCCTAGTCCTGTTTAGTCCTGGTTTAGTCCTGCTTTAGTCCTGGTTTAGTCTGCTTTAGTCCTTTAGTCCTGCTGGTTTAGTCCTGGTTTAGTCCTGGTTTAGTCCTGGTTTAGTTTAGTCCTGCTTTAGTCCTGGTTTAGTCCTGCTTTAGTCCTGTTTAGTCCTTTAGTCCTGGTTTAGTCCTTTAGGTTTAGTCCCTTTAGTCCTGGTTTAGCTTTAGTCCTGCTTTAGTCCTGGTTTAGTCCTGCTTTAGTCCTGCTTTAGTCCTGCTTTAGTCCTGGTTTAGTCCTGGTTTAGTCCTGGTTTAGTCCTGGTTTAGTCCATACTGTGAAACATTCCAGACAGAGCAGTAACGTCTCCATGGAGAAAAGCGTTTGTGAGAGTCACACATTTCAAATATCAAATATGGCAGAAGCACTTTGTTCCTACATAAAAAATAAATAAAAAAACCTTGTGGAACTTGGCAGATTTGTTTTTACAGGAGTTTTGGGGGGGTATTTTTCCTATACAGATATCGAGATATAACAAAATATATCGAGATATATTTTTTGCTCCATATCGCCCAGTCACCCTGCAGAGGAAACTCATTTGTGTCGCTCGTATCGTCGATTTTGTCCTTTCGGTCATGACCAGAGCTCATGACCAGAGGTGAGGGGAGGAACAGAAAATGACGGTAAATCAAGACTCAGCTCCTCTTCACCACAACAGTGAATATCGTAAATCAAACACAATATCATAAATGTACAAATGTATTTATTTTTATTTCACCTTTATTTAACCAGGATTTCCAAGTGTTTAAAAATTTACTTTATAAGAGTAAAAATTAAAAGTATTTTGCTGAGATTTTTAGAACAATTAAAGGATGAAAAGCAGATCAAGAATTTAGCTGATTTTAAGTGATTCAAGTGATTTTGTAATTTTTCGAGCTGTTTTTGGTTTGCTCAAAGTTGGGACGGAAACTCAAAATAAAAGTCTCCACCATCAGCAGCAGCAGGTTTTAAACACAGAGACAAAACCTTACCTAAAGAAACAACCTTTGTGATTGTGTTTTATTTTTATTTATGAAGTATTTACAGCAGTAACAGTAACTCACAGTAACTCCAGTCCTGTGAAACGTCAAACAAATGTACTTTCTATAACTTTCTCGCCTGTCTTCTTTTACTTGTGGTTTATCCAGAGCCAGACTTCCACACTGATTCCATTCATAACAAAAATCGCGAATGTACAAATGTGTTTATTTTTATTTAACCTTTATTTTACGAGGAGTAAACACTTTGAATTTTTGAATTACTATTTATTCTGAATGTCAGTGAATGAAATTTTAAGTGCACGTTTTCAAACTTTAAAATTCAATATATATATAAAAAAAATCTCCTTTAAAATATTCAGCACAAATATTTTCAAGGCCTCAAATTCAACAGTCAAAAGTGTAAAATTTGCAGTGAAAAAAAATTCTCAGCCAAGATCCAGGATGCCAAGACAGAAGCAATCGATCCAAAGTGATACGATCTAACTTACCGTATGTTTTGGACTATTAGTCGCACTTTTTTTCATGGTTTGGGTGTTTCCTGTGAAATCTACATTAAAATGTTTGAGTGAAGCGGTGAGAGGTTCTAGTCTTGTGTGTGAGTATCTGCTGCTCCTGTTCCTCCTGTACCACTGTCACTTGGCTCTACTGCGCATGTCTCCTGCAGAAAGAGCCTCTGTTCTGTCTGTGTCATGTCAGTCGATCGCACCGTTACTTCTGCACCACTGGACAATTTAACATTTAAACAAACTTATAAAGACGACTGAGAAGACTGAACACAAAAACAAAATCAGATTCTGCAGATTTACAAACTGCAAGAAAGAAAGTTTGGAGTGAGAAAGAAATTTGTGACGCCGGGAGGATGAACCATGAAACTTTCCTGGAGTCACTGGATGGATGGACAAAGCCTGGACTTCAGCGACACCGAAACCGTCCTGTCGGGATTCAGAAAGGCCCGAATAATTCTAACTGGAACTGACGCGGAGTCTGACGACAGCGACACAGAAGAGGAAGCGGCGCTGTGTTTACAGTGCAGCCGCGGGGTCTTAAAAGTCTTAAAAAGGTCTTAAATTTCATGTTCCTAAATGAAGGCCTAAAAAAAGTCTTAAATTATGTTGTCCAAGTCTTTATTTTTTTCACAAAGGTCTGAAATTTCATTTGTCTATTTTTTGGTAAACTCAACAGCACTGCAGCGCAAATGTTAAACAGAGGGAGGGGAAAAAAAAAAAAAGTGAAATCACGTAACATGAATGAACGTCTAATTTGGAGTAGGGACAAACAATACTTAGCTTGTCTTGTTAGAATGTTATAATAGATTTTTTGGCCATTTTACAAGTAATGCCTACCAATATAGGCGAGTTTCAGCTGACGTCATTGTTATTAAAAGCCCGCGTTGCTGCTGGGAAATATTTTGGTCGGAGGCAAGAAACACGGTAGCGTCAAACACAGTGCGTAACCTCGCGTATTTATCCCCGATAATGGTAAATTCCTGCTGCATTATCGGATGCACAAATAGAAGCACGGAAGAAGGAAAATGTCTTTTTTATATTCTGAGTGAAAAGAACCGCTAACGGTGAATTAAACGACTTTCAAACATCCGCAGAGCAAACGTAGAAGATCCTAACAAACCGTGGACTCCAACAAGTTCAACAACACATCGAGACTCTTGGAGGTTTTCATCTTTTCTGCTGTGAATGACCCAGGAGTTTCCACC
Organism: Boleophthalmus pectinirostris; assembly: GCF_026225935.1. Lineage (NCBI taxonomy): Eukaryota > Metazoa > Chordata > Actinopteri > Gobiiformes > Gobiidae > Boleophthalmus > Boleophthalmus pectinirostris. The sequence continues at coordinate 2,194,830 of NW_026571299.1, read as the reverse complement.
AAGTCATTGTGGATATCGCCCAAAGTGAATATTTGTCCAGGTAGTTGGCGATTCTGACCAGAAATTTGGTTTGTTCCACCTTTTGTTGGGGTTGAAAAGGGTGATTTGTCGTCCGTCGATGCTTATGACCAATTTCTGGTCAAATGGTCTTGGGTCCTCTGCCGTTAGAGTGGATAAATAACCGGGATCAATACCCTTTACGTGCTTTCTCGCTCCGTCCGTCATGTTGAATTAGTGTTTCTTTCCGCCGATCAAAATAATTCCCAGCATGCAACGCGCGCTTTTGTCAACAATGAAACTCGCCTGTACATGAGTTCTAAATGAGATGTTATAATAAAATATTTTTTGTTATTTAAAGCAGTGAGTAATGGTCATTATTAGAATTGGATCTGGTGTTTTTCGCCCACATAATGAGTGCGATGTTGGTCTTCATTTTCATTTAAGTGGTCTTAAAAAGGTCTTTAAAAAGTCTTAAATTTGGGGGTAGTCAAACCTGGGGACACCCTGGTTTACCTCCGGAGGTCGAGGCCGAGTTGATCAGAAGTGACACCGAGGATGAAGAATTGAATGGATTTAGTGATTTGGAGTGAGATGGAGAGTTTGGTTAAAGTTGTTCTGTTCTGTTGTTTATGTTATAGTTTATCTGAAGAACTGTTCATATGTGACGTTAACAGTCTGTTGTTCTCTTCTGTTGTTTTTACTACAACTTCACTTTACACAGGAAATGTCGGCTCCTGGTCTCTCATTTTATAAATAAATTTCCCCCCAAAAATGCGACTTATACATGTTTATATCTTCTTCTTTATGCATTTTTTGGCTGATGCGACTTTTACTCGGAGCAATTTATAGTACAAAAAATACAGCATTATTTCCATGTAAACTCGAAGGAGAATATTTTAATTCAGAACAATTAATTCAGAATTTAAAAACACCACGTAAACACGAGACGACTTTGAGAGAAACGTGATACAAATGAGCGTTTGGATGGACGTTTTTCAGGCTCTATGGTCCGATTCCAGACTTTTCCAGAGGTTGTGGGTCAGACTCCTGATCTCGTGTCTTGTGTTACTGTGGCAGACTGTGGCAGAGTGGTTAGCCCGTCTCTAAAATAAGTAAATACATAAATTTCCCCCAAAAAATGCGACTTATATATGTTTTTTTCTTCTTTGTTATGCATTTTTTGGCTGGTGCGACTTATACTCCAAAAAATACGGTAGTAACAAACAGAAATGGTGCAGCGAAGCGTTCTGATTGGTCGGAATGATCCTCATCATAACCTCATCTCTTTTATTTGTTAAGTGTAAAACCCCGCCCACAAATGAGAGCAGCCAATAGGAAACAGCCTCTGTTCTTCTCCGTCTCCTGATCGATTGCTTCTGCCTTGATCTTTACAAAATGACACAGTTCAGCACATGTTGATCATGAGTTTGGAGTTTTTGTCACAAACAACGAATCACCCACAAAAACCTTCACATGGGAGAGAACGGAGAAGTGCCCTGGCCCAAAGACACAACAACAGTTCAAACTTTTATCACATATTCCCAAACAAACCCGTTCAGTTTAATAATTTAATTTAAAGAGTCAGAGCAGGATTTTCGTCGTGCGTCTTCTGTCGGGACGTTTCGTGTGAATGAGGTACGGCGGCGTGGACGTCCGGAGCGCTTCCTGCGATTGTCCTCGGTCCAGGAGAGGAAGGAAGTCTGAAGAAGTCAACAACGAGAAGGAGGGCATCTGATGCACGCCCACACAACCAGAGCGAGGGAGGGCATCTGACGCACACCCAGAGCGAGGGAGGGAGCGAGGGAGGGCATCTGACACACACCCAGAGCGAGGGAGGGAGCGAGGGAGGGCATCTGACGTACACACACACCCGGAGCGAGGGAGGGCATCTGACGCACACCCAGAGCGAGGGAGGGCATCTGACGCACACTCAGAGCGAGGGAGGGCATCTGACACACACCCAGAGCGAGGGAGGGAGCGAGGAGGGCATCTGACGCACACCCAGAGCGAGGGAGGGCATCCAGAGCGAGGGAGGGCATCTGACACACACCCAGAGCGAGGGAGGGCATCTGACGCACACACCAGAGCGAGGGAGGGCATCTGACGCACACCCGGAGCGAGGGAGGGAGCGAGGGAGGGCATCTGACGCACACCCAGAGCGAGGGAGGGCATCTGACGCACACCCAGAGCGAGGGAGGGCATCTGACGCACACTCAGAGCGAGGGAGGGCATCTGACACACACCCAGAGCGAGGGAGGGAGCGAGGGAGGGCATCTGACACACACCCGGAGCGAGGGAGGGCATCCAGAGCGAGGGAGGGCATCTGACACACACCCAGAGCGAGGGAGGGCATCTGACGCACACTCAGAGCGAGGGAGGGCATCTGACACAGAGCGGAGGGAGCGAGGAGGGCATCTGACACACACCCGGAGCGAGGGAGGGCATCCAGAGCGAGGGAGGGCATCTGACGCACACCCAGAGCGAGGGAGGGCATCTGACGCACACCAGAGCGAGGGAGGGCATCTGACACACACCCAGAGCGAGGGAGGGCATCTGACACACACCCGAGCGAGGGAGGAGCGAGGAGGGCACCCAGAGCGAGGGAGGGCACACCCAGAGCGAGGGAGGGCATCTGACACACACCAGAGCGAGGGAGAGCGAGGGAGGGCATCTGACACACACCCAGAGCGAGGGAGGGCACCCAGAGCGAGGGAGGGCATCTGACACACACTCAGAGCGAGGGAGGGCATCTGACACACACCCAGAGCGAGGGAGGGCATCTGACACACACAACCAGAGCGAGGGAGGGCACACCCAGAGCGAGGGAGGGCATCTGACACACCAGAGCGAGGGAGGGCATCTGACACACACACCCAGAGCGAGGGAGGGCATCTGACGCACACCCAGAGCGAGGGAGGGCATCTGACGCACACCCAGAGCGAGGGAGGGCATCTGACACACCCAGAGCGAGGGAGGGCATCTGACGCACACCCAGAGCGAGGGAGGGCATCTGACACACACCCAGAGCGAGGGAGGGCATCTGACGCACACCCGGAGCGAGGGAGGGCATCTGACGCACACCAGAGCGAGGGAGGGCATCTGACACACACCCAGAGCGAGGGAGGGCATCTGACGCACACTCAGAGCGAGGGAGGGCATCTGACACACACCCACACAACCAGAGCGAGGGAGGGCACCCAGAGCGAGGGAGGGCATCTGACGCACACCCAGAGCGAGGGAGGGCATCTGACGCACACCCACACACCCAGAGCGAGGGAGGGCATCTGACGCACACCCGGAGCGAGGGAGGGCATCTGACGCACACCCAGAGCGAGGGAGGGCATCTGACGCACACCCAGAGCGAGGGAGGGCATCTGACACACACCCGGAGCGAGGGAGGGCATCCGGCGTGCACGCTCTGCCCCCCCCCCCCCCTCAGAGCCGCTCCGGTGGTTCAGCGCAGGTACTTGGCGAGGAAGGCGGCGTACAGGTCTCTGTAGGGGGTACTGGACTCGGTCTGGACCCGGATCAGTCTGTGGACTCGGGGCGAGCGCAGGAGCAGGTTGTGGCCCAGTCCCACCAAACTGGAGCTGAGCCAGTACAGAGACATGCACTGGAAGCAAACGCAGAGAGTCACAACCAGACCTGGATCACCCCGACGAACAACAAAACACACACGGAAGAGTCCAAATATAATCATAAATATGTGTCCATGTGCAGTGTTGGGAAGGTGACTTTTAAAATGTAATCCCCTACAGATTACAGATTACACACACCAAAATGTAGTTTGTAACATAATCCATTAAATTACTTAAAGTGAGTAATGTAATCTGATTACTTTGGATTATTTGATTTTCTGTAGAGAAACAAAGACGAGGAAATCGTAACATAAAATATTTATCTGATAAAAGAAAATAAAAAGTCCAGACTTTACTGAACCAAATTAAAAATGTTATTGATAGAAGAAGAGGAGACACGTCCACACAGCAGGATTTAGTCCTGGTTTAGTTCTGGTTTAGTCCTGGTTTATTAATTGAGTCCTTTTAGTCTGGTTTAGTTCTGGTTTAGTCCTGGTTTAGTCCTGGTTGAGTCCTGTTTTAGTCCTGTTTTAGTCCTAGTTTAGTCCTGGTTTAGTCCTGGTTTAGTCCTGGTTTAGTCCTGGATTAGTCCTGGTTTAGTTTGGGTTTAGTCCTGGTTGAGTCCTGTTTTAGTCCTGTTTTAGTCCTGGTTTAGTCGGTTAGTTTAGTCTGGTTTAGTTTGGGTTTAGTCCTGGTTTAGTTTGGGTTTAGTCCTGGTTTAGTCTGGTTTGAGTCCTGTTTTAGTCCTGTTTTAGTCCTGGTTTAGTCCTGGTTGAGTCCTGTTTTAGTCCTGGTTTAGTCCTGTTTTAGTCCGGGTTTAGTCCTGGTTTAGACTTAATCTAAGCCAAAATAAACTCAATGATTTTTCTGATTGATTTTGAGAATCTAAACATAAATGATGATGTACTTCCTCATTCTGGTGGGAGAAGAGGTTTAATGATTCCACTGAACGGCTCATGTCATGTGCATGTTCAACATCGCTGTATGAGTTTTTTCAAGGCAGTACTAACTAGGGATGGGCATGATTAGTCGATTAATCGATAATTGATCATTAAGAATTTCATCGATTACGTTCATTTTAATCGACAAACCGAATGTAGGTTGTTGTAGCATAGAGAGACCCAAACAGGTCCGAAGAAATTCCACACTTTCCGTTGCGTTGGGACAAGTGTGAGTCCATGTGCACAGTGGATAAAGCAGCACATATGTTTCTGTGTCCAGTGGGAAAAGTTTTTCCAGGTGAGAGTCGCTCAATGTGGATGACGAGGCCCCGCCCTCCCCCGTACGCTGTCCTGGTTTTGAAACACAAATCTGGTCACACTGACCTGTATTCACCTGAGTCATGTCTTTTAATCCAACACAAGTTGAACCACATCAGCGACACAAGAGCTGGAGTTTTATCTTCACTTTAGTTTATGTAAATTAGCGATGTGGTTTTAAGTTTCGTTTCTGTGAGAGTTGCACAAAACTGAATTAAACACATTATAATAAACGGGCTGATGTGGATCTAGAGTCGTTACGGTTTATTTGTCGTAAAGTTGAATTTGTAATTTATGCAGATTAGTGCAGATAGTAATAATAATGATGATCATTATTAATATATAAAAGTTAATGATTAAATCGATAATATTGAATATAAATTCTAATTACCGACGATCGATTAAGAAAATTTCATCAAATGCCCGTCCCTACTACTAACTGTGCACTTCATGACCGTCACTGACTTTATTCAAGGGAAACAGAACTGAAAAAATATATTTTAAGAAAATCCCCTTTTTTGCCGTAAACATGTCGCTCAGAAGCGAGTCCTGATCACGTGACCCTCGGAACAATGTCAAAATATTTTGGTGCCTGAGGCCATTTTAAATACAAAAAAAAGATCTGTCAGAGGAGTTAAAGTTTATACTGAGGGAGCAGAGCTGGACCAGTCCTGCCCCGAGTGAGTAAAAACTAAACTATAAACCAAGGACAAGCACAGGTTTAATTCCAACTCCTCAAACAGAACTTATAAGTTTACAATTAAAGTTACACAACTAAATACTGCTCCCTCAGCTAGGATTTTTATCATTCAGATCAGTTTCTTTTACAAATACTCTTACATGAGTAATTTGTTGGAGTACTTGAGTAACAGAAGTAACAGTACTCTCACTCACCTCTGATCAGATAAACTCATGTAATGTTAACAGAAGATTTTATAGGACTTGTTGACACAGGATGGTTAAGATTTATCAGGCTTTTATTGAATTGCTTTCATTGATTTTATTTTTTTTCTTTAGTGTTGTGGTTTGGCCAAAAAAAAAAAAAGTCTTTAAATATAAATCTTAACCATAGACTCTCATGTACATAACTAACCTGCTAACTAGTGTTGGGGAGTAACAGATTACAAGTACTGGAGTTATGTAATCAGAGTACAAATGATGAGTAACTGTATTCAGTTACAGTTACTGTTTCAGTGAGTGGTAATTGGATTACAGTTACTTTGTTGAAATAAATGGATTACATTTATTTTCCTGTTTTCACATTTTGGGCTATATCCCTTTTTCTTTTTTTTTCCCTTCTCGGTAATTCTACTCATTGCCAGACACTAAACCAGGTACTAAACCAGGTTACCAGATTCAGGGTTAAACCAGTCTATCTAAACCAGGTCTAAACCAGATCTACCAAACAGTCAGTCTAAACCAGACTATCTAAACCAGGTCTAAACCAGTCTAAACCAGGTCTAAACCAGATCTAAACCAGGTCAAACCAGATCTAAACCAGGTCTAAACCAGTTCAGGTTAAACCAGATCTAAACCAGGTCTAAACCAGGTCTAAACCAGATCTAAACCAGGTCTAAACCAGACTAAACAGGTCTAAACAGGTCTAAACCAGGTCTAAACCAGATCTAAACCAGGTCTAAAACTAAACCAGGTCTAAACCAGGTCTAAACCAGGTCTAAACCAGATCTAAACCAGGTTAAACAGGTCTAAACCAGATCTAAACCAGACTAAACCAGTCTAAACCAGATCTAAACCAGGTCTAAACCAGTCTAAACCAGGTCTAAACCAGGTCTAAACCAGTCTAAACCAGGTCTAAACCAGGTCTAAACCAAACCAGTAAACCAGTCTAAACCAGGTCTAAACCAGGTTAAACAGGTCAGGACTAAACCAGGTCTAAACAGGTCTCTAAACCAGGTAAACAGACTAAACCAGTCTAAACCAGGTCTAAACCAGGTCTAAACCAGGTCTAAACCAGGTCTAAACCAGGTCTAAACCAGACTAAACCAGGACTAAAACCAAGACTAAACCAGGTCTAAACCAGGTCTAAACCAGGTCTAAATCAGACTAAACCAGGACTAAAACCAGGACAAAAAAAACAGGTCTAAAACCAGGTCTAAACCCAAGGACAAAAACCAGGTCTAAACCAGGACTAAACCAGGACTAAAACCAGGTCTAAATCAGATCTAAACCAGGACTAAACCAGGTCTAAACCAGGACAAAAAAACAGGTCTAAACCAGGTCTAACCCAAGGACAAAAAACAGGTCTAAACCAGGACAAAACCAGGACTAAACCAGGTCTAAACCAAGACTAAACCAGGATTAAAACCAGGTCTAAACCAGGTCCAAACCAGGTCTAAAACAGGATTTAACAGGACTAAATCCTGCTGTGTGGACGTGTCTCTTCTTCTTCTATCAATAATATTTTTAATCTGGTTAAGTAAAGACTGGACTTTTTATTTTCTTTTAGCAGACAAAACATGAAGATTTCCTCGTCTTTGCTTCTCTACAGCAAATCAAGTAATCCAAAGTATTCAGATTACATTACTCACTTTAAGTAATTTAATGGATTACGTTACAAACTACATTTTGGGGTATGTAATCTGTAATCTGTAGGGGATTACATTTTAAAAGTCACCTTCCCAACACTGCCGCTAACTGCCAGGAAGTGTTCATGGGGGCATTTCTGGCTCCATCGGCTCCAGTTAACTTTCCATTGAAGCGCTGTCTCCCCTTTGTCTCGTCATTTTGGTCTTAAATGTTCGTATTAACTCGCTCTACCTGATCCTGGGGTTTTTATTTCACTATTTTGTACGTAAATAAATTCCTACTCAAAATTCTCCCCTTTAACCTCGAGCCTCGTGAGCTTCGTTCGACTGGTTCTGAGCGCCGCGGGTGACGTCACTCTCTCTTGAACCTGGTCTTAATCCGGTCTTGTGTTTCTCTCGTGTGACCCACATGAGGCTGTGATCAGGGCAGAGCTCCAGACGAGTCCAGACCTGCTCCTCACACAAACCTCCACAAACACGGAGCAGCAGGTCCACTCAGGTCTGATCCCAATCAGCACATACCACACCTGCCCCCGTCTGTGCCTGAGGTACACCGGGTTTTCAATGTGCCCTCCAAGTGTGTTTCCATAAATATATAATATACAGTCAGGAACCACACTGACATTTTATATGTTATTAGTTATTTATCTATTTGACTTGTACATTTACATTTATATCATTATGTCTTCTTTGACAATCCTTGTGTCATTCGTTCATTCGTTTTTCAATATAAAACCAAAAATAAGAAAACAAAAAAACTACAGTTTTCTTCACTATTTGTCTCCAAAACCAAAATTAAAAAACGGATAACGATTCGTTTTTTCAGTTTTCGATTTTGTGTTTAAATGAAGAATGGAAAAAACGGATAACGGCCGTTTCCCGTTTACGTGACTTCAGTGACTGCGATACCGGACTGAACCAGGACTGAACCAGGTCCGAGACCAGACCGGGACCAGAGCGGGACTGAGACCGGGACAGACCGGGACCAGACCAGGACCAGACCAGGACCAGACCAGGACCAGACCAGGACCAGACCAGGACCAGACTGGACTCCGAGCTTTGACTCTGAGCCTCTGCGGGGTCCGAGCCTCAGCTTCGAGCTCCGGCCCTGCCGTGGGCTCTGAGCCTCCGGTCTGGTCCTGGTCTTGTCTCGGTCTCAGGCTCGGTCTGGTCCCGCTCTGGTCCCGGACCTGGTTCATTTGAACCAAAAGCTCTTAGTTTGATTCGTTTTCATTGGTGTGAAAGCGTCAGTTTGATGCTTTGCACCACCTCAGAACCAGCCGTGGTTCTTGAGTGTGGAGGACTGGAGCAGCCCGTCCGGACCTGTAGTCCACAGAACATTCTCACTTTCCCCACACAGAACCAGCACGCAGACGATGACAAGGAACCGCTCGGACCACTGGTCCCGGTCTCAGTCCCGCTCTGGTCCCGGTCTGGTCTCGGACCTGGATCAGTCCTGGTTCAGTTCGGTATCGCAGTCACTGAAGTCACGTAAACGGGAAACGGACGTTATCCGTTTTTTCCATTCTTCAATTAAACACAAAATCGAAAACTGAAAAAACGAATCATTATCCATTTTTTTTTTATTTTGGTTTTGGAGACAAATAATGAAGAAAACTGTTGTTTTTTCATTTTCTTATTTTTGGTTTTATATTGAAAAATGAATGAACGAACGACATACAGATTTTTGACTCTTGTCTCTTGCTCTTTTTTGCTGCTTCCTTATCAAACTTATTATTACCATTTATATTTCTTACTCTTTGTTATTATATTTCTTATATTATATTGTGAAGTGTGACGTGGCTCTAGAGTCGTTACGGTTTATATGTTGTAAAGTTGAATTTATTTATGCAGATTAATGCAGATAGAAATAATAATGATGATCATTTTAATATAAAAACGTTAATGATTAATCGATAATCCATTGTTAATTCTTCCGATGATCGATTAAGAAAATTTCATCGAATGCCCGTCCCTAGCTGCTGGTCACTTTAAAGGTCCTATATGACATAAAACTGACTCCTGTGAGATTTAAGTCATGTTCTAACGTCGTTACCTCCTCAAAAACAAACCTGGAGTTGTGTTTTTTTTGTTTCATTCACACATGTTTAACGCACAAACCCTGCAGATTTAAGCTGAGTTCTTCACTCAAACAGAAAACCTCGTGATGAACAAAACTCCGTACAACTTCACTAGAATAATTTGGTTAATTTTAGCCCTGGAATACATGAATCACAAATCCCGGACTTCCGGTCATCACGCAGTTCATACTGGGAAGGATTTTCCTAAAAAGTGAGCGTCAAACCTCCATGTTTGTTTTCCCAGTGGGATGTGTCTATTGTCAAAGTCGATCTTTTCAAGTCTTTTGAACCATATCACTTTTGTTTCTGGTTCTGATATTGTCATATTTTAGTTTTGGGATTCGGACGTCGTTAATTGTGTGTTTGTTGGATCCTAACAGCGGAAAACGGCTCAAGAAACAAGCTTTAGAAGTTTGCGAACGCCATAAATGCAAAAGTGAATCAGATGTGTGTGACTCAAACCTCCGTTCAAACTGTTTCACTTCCCAACGGAATTGAAAAATAGTGAAAGGTGAAGGCGATGGGCAGGATTGATCCACAGGAAGAACCAAAAAGGAAACATTTTGAGTTTACAGAGAACATTTTGTATGTGGAGCGACGACAAAGCAAAATCCCGATCCCTCACTCAATCTCAAGACCAAGACGTGATGTTGCTGTAAAACCACAAGAACAAGAAAGTGCAGCTCAGTCTGTTTGTCTTCTGCTCCTCTCACTTAACAAACAGGATTTTGTTTTGTCGTCGCTCCACACACAAAATTGACCTTTGACTCTTATTTGTCAGTTCTTGTTCTCTGCTTTTGTATCATGAGCCAAAAATAAGGAGCCGTGCGAAGATTTGTGTTTGTGATTTAGTTAAAAAAAATATATTTATGAACTAAATCAATTTTAAAATCCAACCTCTCGCCTCCAGGTTTGTTTGTGACGAGGAAACGACATTAGAACAGATAAACTAGTGTAACCTGGGCATTTTCTTATTATTATTATTATTACTGATAATGTCCAGGACGACTCACCGTGGGGACGTACGCAGACACGGGGATCATGAGGAGGGACACGGCTCTGAACGAGTGAAGGACGAGCTTCTGGAAACGCCCGGAGACAGGCCTCTGCTGCAGGGACGCCAACTGCAACACAAAACACTGTCAAACGGACCGAACAGAGACCCAACTGACCAACACACAAACACTGTCAAACGGACCGAACAGAGACCGGTTCAGATCCTCAAACGGACCCTACAAAGACTGGTTTAGATCCTCAGACCAGGCTCAACAATACACTGTCAAACGGACCCTACAAAGACCAGCCCAGATAATCAAAAGGACCGAACAGAGACCGGTTCAGATCCTCAGACCAGACCAGGTTCCACATCACAAAACACGGTCAAAAAGACTCTACAAAGTCCGGTTGAGATCCTCAGACCAGAATCTTCAAAGACCGGTTCAGATCCTCAGACAGACTCTACAAAAAGACTGGTTGAGATCCTCAAACAGACCCTACAAAGACTGGTTCAGATCCTCAAACAGAGCCTACAAAAGACTGGTTAAGATCCTCAAATAGACCCTACAAAGACAGGTTTAGATCCTCAAACGGACCGAACAGAGACCGGTTCAGATCCTCAAACGGACCGAACACAGACCGGTTCAGATCCTCAGACCAGACCAGGTTCCACATCACAAAACAACAAAGTTAAATCACATGCGTCCAAAAGACAAACACTTTCCAGTCTTTTCTTCACAACAGCGACATAAATAAAGTGACTGTACACGAGTGAAATAACACTAAACCTGCACACGTTTGATCACTGAAAAGCTAAAACATGAACTATCTCCTATGACACAGGTGTCAAACATACGGCCCGGGGGCCAAATCCGGCCCCCCAAGACCTTTAATCTGGCCCTCGGCTGATTTTCTACTAAAATGTTTTAATTATATTTTCTATTAAAATGGTGTTAATTTTCTGTGGTGTTTATCACAGCAGCGTCTCCAGCGTCTCCAGCGTCTCTGTACGTGGCCCCTCCCACCAGAGCAGCACAAATGAAGACTTGTCTCTTTCCAAACGCTCTTAAAGGACGATCGTTTTGACTGTTGACCGTGACACCCTCATCAGAAAAATGTCCAACATGAGAAAAGTGGAGCCGAGTGCAGGATTTTACAACAAAAATTGAATTCCTATTTTCATACAAGTTCATGTTAAAACTTTGTGTTGAAATTGTATTTTTCTTAAAGTTTCAGGTTGTTCATAATATTATAATATTTTGTAAAAGAAAGAGTTCATCAATTAAAAAAGATTTCTGTAATAGATTTGTGTTTCTCTGCACAAATATTTGAATTTATTGTTATTTTTGGGGTTTATATGACATGAGTTTTCTGATCCGGACACTTTGGATCAAAATAGGCTGGATACGGCCCCCGGACCAAAATGAGTTTGACACTCCTGGTCTATGATACACGCAGAACAGACTCACCATCATCAGCACCTGTTCTGTCACAAAAAGAACACACATAATCCAAATCGAAATAGGTTGATCACATCAGCGGCACAAGGAGCAGCTGTTTTTATCACCGCTAACAGTTTATGCTAATTAGCGATGCGGTCTTAAGTTTCGTTTCTGCAAAACGTAAACAAATGTGATCAGAGCTGAATGATCTGATCAAACAGGCTGATGTGGCTCTACAGCGGTTCTGGTTTAAATGTTGTAAAGTTGAGTTTATTTATGCAGAAGATTTTAAAGAAGAATCTGTTGGTTTGATGTGTGCAGTGGATTGTGGGATTCTCACAGCTCTTCACCGCTGGTTAAACCTCCCGAGCTTCTGACGCTAAAGGAGCTCACGGTTTGTATTTTTCCTGGTTTATTAAATTGATTTAAGTTCATTTTTGCACTTGCGCATTTGTAAGATTATGTCAACAAACCGGGATATTTGATCATTTGATCATGTCACAGGGATATGAGTGTCCCGGTTTGTCAGCGCATGTAAACACAGAATCCTGAATTCTGACATATCGTATATATCGATATAATGCTTATATTCAATTTTGATTTCACCGCTTTGCTTGTTTGTCTTCTCTCTCGTCGCCTCCGCCTCCCTCATTTTGTTCACTCGTGTCTCCTTCTCTCCTCACTATCGCCCTGAACGCCGAAAGTTGGTGCCAGTGAAAAGCTTCAAGCACCACGAACCTTTTCAACCATTCACAGACAAAACCATCAGCAGCACATCCTCATGTTCCACCGAGTCGCGTCCTTTAGTCTGAAAGAAGCTGAACGAGCTGAGCTGCATGAGAAGTGCTGTTTATGCAAATGAGTCATGCACTTAAGTTTAGTTTCTGTAAAACGTAAACACACCTGCGCAGAACTGCATTAAACACATTATTATCTCAAACGGGCTGATGTGGCTCTAGAGTCGTTATGTTTATATATTGTAAAGTTTATTTATACAGAAGATTTTATTTAATAATCTGTTGTAGTGTCACTTGTACAATAGTGTTTGGAAACGTTGGGTTTGATCTGCAGTGGATTGTGGGATTAAACCTCAGAGCTCCTCACTGCTGGAACATGGATCTATTAAAATAAGGAACATCCTGAGTTTCTTCTGCTAAATGAGCTCATGGTTCTGGTTCTGGTCTGGAGAACAGAGTTAATGCAAAGATGAGCTTGTGTTGAGTTGTTTTATTTATGAATGAAAAGAAGGAAACATGTATTATTTCTTTTATTTTACAGTTAATTATTATTATTTATGTAATTAGTGTTTTTGTAATCTTAAATGTTCCTGTATGAACTGCCGACCTCTTACACTTTAATAAAAATAAAAAAAGACCTTGTGGAATTTGGCAGATTTGTTTTTGCAGTTTTCAGTTTTAGAGAGTTATTTTTTCTTGAACATATATCGAGATATATATCGTTTATTGAGATATAGAAAAATATATCAAGATATATTTTTTGATCCATATCGCCCAGCCCTATGTGAACACACTCAACACAGGAGCCTTTACACAGGAGTGTGGCATCAAATCTGAGTGAAAATAACACTCATTTATTCAAAGCAGTACCCACCTCCACCAGCAGGAGGTTGGTGAGCCCCAGAGACACGGGAATAATCCAGGTGGAGTCCGGGACAGTCAGGTCTTTGAACCAGAGAGCGCCCCCTGCAGCCAGCGCGGAGTACACGCCTGCGGACACAAACACAATCGCAGGTTTAGTCCAGCTTCTGAAGACCTGGTTTAGACTTGTTTCAGTCCAGGTTTAGCTCCGGCTTAGACCTGGTTTGGACCTGGTTCTCACCGCTGGAGTCCAGACTGAGGTCCCTGAGCGCCAGAGAGAGGCTGATCCAGACCGGGACCTGGACCAGGACCAAGATGGAGGCTTTGAGCGGGTGGCAGTTGTCTCGGATGTAGAGTTCGGACACGATCCTCTTCATGTTCTTCTTAAACTGGAACCTACAAAATAAAAACAGACATTAAAAGCTGCACTGTGGAACTTTTCTGGTGGAGGCTCCTTCAAATGCAGTGCAGTGTTAAACATTTGTATCTTCATGGAGACTAAACCAGAGCAAGATACAGGTGGGCCCAGTCAAGCAGAAGTAAACAACAAGGCCAAAAATTCAAGTTAATTCATCTAATATAAAAATGTATTGAACAGATATATATGTGCTCTAGTTTATCAAACTGTTGACCTTTTTTCTGCACCATTTTTGGTTCTAAAGTTACATATGTTTTAAACAGACCGTGTATGAAACATGGAACAAATATTATTTCCCAAATTTCAAAGACCTGAAAATCATGTAAATAAATGGATGTATTTCATCATATCTTGTGTTATTCCATCTTTGAACTGTTGATGAAGGGACATGATTTTTCAAAAAAAAATGTATTTAAAATGATAAAAATGTTCTTGGAAGGACTGACATATTTTATAGAAATAGTTTCCTTTCATTTTGAAGTAATATTAAAGTTTTCAGAAGAAAAAAGCAACAAATGATGTAAAATCCTGCACCTTCTACTTGTTTGTACAATTTTCCCTCTGTTACTTTTCCCTCCGTTACCATGAACTTTCTTAATAAAAAATCTCATGAGTCAAAAAGTAAGAGGTTTTTCAACCTAATCTTGTACCATATGGTAGAAAACTATATGAAGCAAATATTCAAACCAGTTTGTTAAGGATATGTAAGTGAGAACCAAGAGTTATCACTGTTTGGATTTATTGACCAAAAAGTGCTGCATATTTCATTCCCTCCGTTACCAACATGAGTTTTTAAATTTTTTGTCTTGAACTTGAAAGAATCTCACAGGTTTAACTTGACCCTGTTGGAGTGTAACTCTTTCCTACATTCTGATACTTTACTTATTTCAATAGTCCCTCTAGTTTCTGAATAAGAGACATTTGAATGTCAAAAATCTGACCCTGTTTCCCTCCGTTACCACTTGACCGGACCCATGTCAGATCTGTGGAGAGGCGACGCCGCTCACAGTCAGAACGCCTGCTTTTCTAGGTATTTTTGAGAAATAAAACCACCTGTGATTGAATAAATGTAGAATATGAATCTAAAGCGAGTTACTAAAGACTTTTCAACAGCCCCAGATCTTTTATCTTCACTAGTTTTGTGGAGTTTTGCTAAAGCCGCTGCCGCCAGATGAACGGAAATTACCTCTTATAATTTCCACAAAAATAATTATGAATAATTTTAGAAACAAATGAAAATTGTCACAGTGCAAACAAAATACAAACATTTTGTGTAATTTTCTGCTGTTTTGAGGCTGTTTAACATTTTGAGGAGTTGGACTCAAATCCACAGAGGCTCAAATTAAAAACTGGGACTAAGTCGTGGGCCAAACTAAATATTTATTGAAAATTCTCAACACCATCTGCATGTTTTCTCTTCTTTCAGGATATGTAATGTTAAACCTTTTCTTTTTAAAGTAAATGTTTAATAATAGCTTTATATTCAGAACAAGCAGAATATAAAATAATACCATTTTAAATAAATAATGTCTCTATAGCTTTAATACAGGTTTGATCTGATCTCGTGGGCCAAATATAATTATATCATGGGACAAATTTGGCCCACAGGCCTGAGTCTGACATGTCTGAGCTGGATGATGTCATCAGCCTAAAATAAAACTTCTAATATCTTAAGAAAATTCGTGTATCATTCGTTCATTTGTTTTTCATTATAAAACCAAAAATAAGAAAATGAAAAAAACGATATTTTCTTCATTATTTGTCTCCAAAACCAAAATGAAAAAAACAGATAATGATTTGTTTTTTCAGTTTTCAATTTTGTGTTTAAATGAAAAATGGAAAAATATATATGGATAAAGGCCCGTTTCTCGTTTACGTGACGTCCGTGACTGCGATGCCGGACTGAACCAGGACTAAACCAGGACTAAACCAGGACTAAACCAGGACTAAACCAGGACTAAACCAGGACTAAACCAGGACTGAACCAGGACTAAACCAGGACTGAACCAGGACTAAACCAGGACTAAACCACGACTACACCAGGACTGAACCAGGACTAAACCAGGACTGAACCAGGACTGAACCAGGACTAAACCAGGACTGAACCAGGACTGAACCAGGACTAAACCAGGACTAAACCACGACTACACCAGGACTGAACCAGGACTAAACCAGGACTGAACCAGGACTGAACCAGGACTGAACCAGGACTAAACCAGGACTAAACCAGGACTAAACCACGACTACACCAGGACTGAACCAGGACTGAACCAGAACTGAACCAGGTTCGGGACCAGACCGGGACTGAGACCAGGACTTAGACCAGGACCAGGGACTGAGACCGGGACTGAGACCAGAATTGAGACAACGACTGAGACCGGGACCAGACCGGGACTCAAAACGGTTTAGTCCTGGTCCAGTCCGGCATCGCAGTTATTTGCAGATAGGTCGTTATCCGTTTTTTCCGTTTTTCATTTAAACACAAAATCGAAAAATGAAAAATCTAATCATTATCTGTTTTTTTCATTTTGGTTTTGGCGACAAATAATGAAGAAAATAGTTGTTTTTTCGTTTACTTATTTTTGGTTTTATTTTGAAACACAAATGAAGGAATGATACACGGATTTAAGAACCGGAATCACACAAAGGAGACATTTTCCAGCACAAACGAAGCACAAATGATTGACTCCGTTTTGTGTCGTTTTAGAGCATTTTTTTTTGTTTCCTGGAGGCTGATGACCATAATTTGACCATTAAAATAATCTGTAATATCTCCAAAATTAAAGCAGCACAAACGAGACTTTTTGCTGCACAAACGGAGCACAAACGATTAGGGATGCAACAACAACAGAAATATCGTGATATCGTATCGTCCAAAGTCTCACAATAATATTTTGGGCGTCACAATATATCGAATCACAAGTTCCTTTGCTTAAATGCAGGTTTTACAGCAGTAACATCGGGAACTACATTTCCCATGATTCATTTCAGCGCAGACAACATGAAGAAACATGTTTTTGACTTGAATTCTTTGGGATTATGACGGAAATAATTCACACCAAAATCTTGTCAGGGTATTTTAAAATTTTAAAATTCTATAAGCCTCTCCAAAATATCACCATAAATATCGTACCGAGAGATTTGGATATCGTCAGTGTTGGGAAGGTGACTTTTAAAATGTAATCCCCTACAGATTACAGATTACATACCCCAGAATGTAGTTTGTAACATAATCCGTTCAATTACTTAACGTGAGTAATGTAATCTGAATACTTTGGATTACTTGATTTGTTGTAAAGAAGCAAAGACGAGGAAATCGTAATATAAAATGTTTTGTTTGCTAAAAGAAAATGAAAAGGCCGAGTCTTTAAAAATATTATTGATAAAAGAGGAGGAGAAACGGTCCACGGAGCATGGTTTAGTCCTGTTAAATCCTGTTTTAGTCCTGGTTTAGTCCTGTTAAATCCTGTTTTAGTCCTGGTTTAGTCCTGTTAAATCCTGTTTTAGTCCTGGTTTAGTCCTGTTAAATCCTGTTTTAGTCCTGGTTTAGTCCTGTTAAATCCTGTTTTAGTCCTGGTTTAGTCCTGTTAAATCCTGTTTTAGTCCTGGTTTAGTCCTGTTAAATCCTGTTTTAGTCCTGGTTTAGTCCTGTTAAATCCTGTTTTAGTCCTGGTTTAGTCCTGTTAAATCCTGTTTTAGTCCTGGTTTAGTCCTGTTAAATCCTGTTTTAGTCCTGGTTTAGTCATGGTTTAGTCATGGTTTAGACCTAGTTTAGACCTGGGTTTAGACCTGGTTTAGTCCTGATTTAGACCTAATTTAGACCTAGTTTAGACCTAGTTTAGACCTAGTTTAGATCTAGTTTAGATCTGGTTTAGTCCTGGTTTAGACCTAATTTAGACCTAGTTTAGATCTACTTTAGATCTGGTTTAGTCCTGGTTTAGTCCTGGTTTAAGTCCTTGTTTAGTCCTGGTTTAGACCTGGGTTTAGACCTGGGTTTAGACCTGGGTTTAGACCTGGTTTAGACCTGGGTTTAGTCCTGGTTTAAGTCCTTGTTTAATCCTGGCTTAGACCTGGCTTAGACCTGGTTTAGACCTGGTTTAGACTTGGTTTAGACCTGGGTTTAGACCTGGGTTTAGACCTGGTTTAGTTCAGCTTTAGTCCTGCTTTAGTCCTGGTTTAGTCCTGGTTTAGACCTGGTTTAGACCTGGTTTAGTCCTGGTTTAGTCCTGGTTTAGTCCTGGTTTAGTCCTGGTTTAGACCTGGGTTTAGACCTGGGTTTAGTCCTGGTTTAAGTCCTTGTTTAGACCTGGTTTAGACCTGGCTTAGACCTGGTTTAGACCTGGTTTTAGACCTGGTTTAGTCCTGGTTTAGTCCTGGTTTAGACCTGGTTTTAGACCTGGTTTAGTCCTGGTTTTAGACCTGGTTTAGACCTGGTTTTAGACCTGGTTTAGACCTGGTTTTAGACCTGGTTTAGTCCTGGTTTAGTCCTGGTTTAGTCCTGGTTTAGACCTGGTTTTAGACCTGGTTTAGTCCTTGTTTAGTCAGGAAAATACTGCCGTGTAATCCATTTATTTCAACAAAGTAACTGTAATCCAATTACCACTCATTGAAACAGTAACTGTAACTGAATACAGTTACTCATCATTTGTAATCTGATTACATAACTCCAGTACTTGTAATCTGTTACTCCCCAACACTGGATATCGTTACATCCCTACAAACGACAGATGTTGTTAGTTTTTGTGTAGTTTGGTGTTTGATGGGGGCGACTTCACGCAGGTCGGGTCAGTGGATCTTTGTAAACATGATTCCAGATGGTTCCCGGTGTTTTTATATTTCAAAACTTTTAAAAGAGGATCTGTGGTACCTGCAGGTCTTCTCGCTCCAGCCCACCTGTTTGGCCTTCACAGACACTTCATAACTGAGCCTTTGGGAAAGCTGCGCAATCTCCTTCTGCAGCGCCTCCACCTGGACACACACGCACACAGCACGTTCAGTTCAGTCGCAAAACTTCACCCAAATTCACAAATGTGGAAAAATATTTAGGGGCATCGTTTATTTGATTAATGCTCATTAGAAAAACATCACAGTTATTCTGCATCAAGGAGATTTTATTTGGGATGTCAAAAAAATCTACCAAAACCAGATACTAAAAAATAACATTGACTTTCTATAATGTATATTACATTATGTTATAATATAATATAATATAATATAATATATAATATGTTATAATATAATATATAATATTATTTATAACATAACAAAATATTATTTATATATATAATTATTAATTATAATTAATATTTATAATATAATATATAATATTATTATAACATAACATAAGATATTATATTATAATATAATATAATATAATACATATATTCAGTAAAGTAGATTTCTAAACAGGTCCCTGGCTCTGGCTCTGGCTCTCTGGCTCTTACCCGGTGCAGGATCACGGTCTGGTAGGCGGCGAGGGGCAGAGTCACGGTGGAGCGGACGGTCAGAGTCGCTGCTGCTATACTGAACCACCAGGAGGCGCCGCTCATCTCCTGAAACCCCACCAGGAACTGCTCCGCCACCTGCACCGGCGTGTGCACGTGAGCCCTGTGCACGAGGACGGGCGCGTGCACGTGGAGGGGCGGGGCCAGGGACGCGAGGGCGGGGCTCGGACAGACCAGAGCCGGACGCAGGAGACGCAGCATCTTCGACCTGAGGAGACACACAAACAGACGTCACTCTCCACGTCCGAGCTGTGACTGGACAAAGACACGTCCTGCTGTTTGATTTGTCGACTGAAAAGACGGCGTGGAACAGGCTCTAGAAACTATTGATCATACCGGCTTGTCAAAGCCTGATCCCGTCAGATCTCAGAAGCTCAGCAGGCTGGGCCTGGGTAGGACTTGGATGGGAGACACTGGAAATTCCAGGAGCCACAGGAGGCACCAGTGGCAAAAAACTGTTGTTGTGTTCTTAAGCAAGACACTTCACCCACATTGTCTAGTATGAAAGAGGTGTGAGTGATGGTGGTGGTCGGAGGGGCTGATGGTGCAGATTGGCAGCCTTGCTTCTGTCAGTCTGCCCCAGGGCAGCTGTGGCTACAATAGTAGTTTACACCACAGAGTGTTGAGTGAATGAATAATGAATTGTAAAGCACTTTGGGGATCTTGAAAGGTGCTATATAAATGCAGTGATTAATTAATATCATGCGCCTGTCCCAGACGACGTTCAGGACAACAGCTGCAGAAGAGTTCAAGCAAAAACTTATACACAAAGTCCTGAAGGGTGTGTTTATATTTAAAGGGCGTATTTTACACAAAACTGACTGTTGTGAGCCATGTTCTAACGCTGTTACCTCCTCCTCCGCTGTACCTGGAGTTCTGTTTTGGTTCATTCACACATCCAGCCTCACGACTCACTCAGAGTCATGAAGAAGTTCAAAAAGAGAAGAACGTAGAGCCGTACGACCACGTGACCAAAAGAGCAGACTGTCTCGGGGATCAGATCACGATTAAACTTTTATCACCAGATCAGCCAGATCGACTTGTGCACTTACGTCTGTGGCCTGAGGAAGGAAAAACCGTCGATACAGGGTGGTGATGACTCTGCTGTTAAAAAACTGAGCTGTATGTAAGATTTTGATCTTAAATGTAATTTTCTTTATGTATGTATTTATTTAGTTTATTCAGGAGAAAGGGACAGTCCACAATTTACATTAACCATAACAGGAGAGCTGCATTGTGCCTGGTTGTAGGTGGTAAACATGACCAATCTGTGTCCCCAGATATGAGGTTAACATGTTCAAATGAAGTAGACCTTTTCCTGATCATTCTAATGCAGATTTATTCTTAGTTACAAAAACATTAGACATGATGTTTAATTAATTTATGATATAATTTGATTTAATTTAATTCTCCAATCAGAAAGCAGAATAAGCCTCGCATTACTCTCTCATTTGGGTTGCTGGTTCAATGCTGAAAACCAATTGGTTTGAACATAAAATGCCTCTCTCTGATCTGAATGATCTCCACCTAAACCCCAGCACCTGCACCAATAGCCTTGAGTTCTTATAATGGATGGAAGTCTGGAGAAAATCAAGCAAATACTGATCATGTCAGTTTCTGCCTTTTGCCTTTGCACGACTCCTTATTTTTGGCTCATGATGATAAAAAGGCAGAGTACAGGAACTGACAAATACGGGTCAAAGATCAGTTTTGAGCTCAATTTTTTCACATACAAATATTTCTTCATTATAGCATCAAGTTGTCAAATTTTGGAAGCCCGGCCTATTAAACTTTTGTCTGGACAAAACAGAAACTTTGAAGTCTGCTGACTGCTGACGAGGACCAGGAAGAGAGAGCACATCTCCCCAGTACTGAAGTCTCTGCACTGGTTTCCTGTGAGCTTCAGGATAGATTTTAAAATTATTTTATTATATAAAGCTCTTAATGATCTTAGTCCTAATTATTTATCTGATCTGCTTTTATCATATGAGCCTCTCGGACTCTCAGATCCTCAGGTAGTCGTCTTTTAACTGTCCCAAGAGTCCAAACTAAAACTCACGGTGAGGCGTCATTCAGCTTTTACGGCCCCCGTTTGTGGAACAGTCGACCTGAGGATCTGAGGTCCGCTGCGAGGTTTCATATTTTTAAAAGTAAACTCAAAACATATCTTTTTAATTTAGCTTTTAATTGAAACTTTTACCTGTTTTATCTTAAATTATCATCATTATTATTGTTATTATTATAGTTGTTTTAAATTAAATTATCATCACTATTTTACTTAGTCTCCATCTGATCTTAGCTCTCCATTTTCATTTTTACTATAACTTTTAAGAGCTTTATGTTTATGTTTTATGTTTCGGTTTAAATTGTTGTATTCCAAATGTATGAAAAGTGCTATACAAATAAAGTTTGATTGATTGATTGAAGTATTTTTTCTCAGTTTGACACTCTGGAGAGTTAAAGTCTTTTACCTCTGTCGGACAGTGTAGTTCTGTGACAATAACAATGAGAGCGCAGGGTACAGACTAGGGGTGTGCAAAAATATCAGAATATCGATATATCGTATCGTTTAATGTGATGATACAGTATCGATAACGTGGGCTGCTGTATCGATATATCACCAAGAGTATTTTTACGTGTGTTTTACTAAATTATTTTGTTACAGCTACAGTTTTGTTGCTTGTGAAGTGAAAGGAAACTCATTTATGCAACACATTTCACATTCTGACACTGTTTTGATGATTAAAATGTTTGTGTTTCATATTCACTTTGCACAAGAAGTGGATTAACAAAGACTTTAGTATCACAGCCATGATTTAGCCTTTAATTTTTATTGAACCATATCGAATCGATTTGAAATATACCGTATCGAATCGAAAGTGCACTGTATCGAGATATGTATCGTATCGTGGCCTGTGTATCGAGGTATGTATCGTATCGGCAACTTCTTAATGATACCCAGCCCTAGTACAGACAATTCCTTAAATCAAACAGAAGAGATTTTCTTTGTCTCATTGGGCTCTGGAGAAACACTGCAGATGAATGAAATCTTGTTACGGGAAACCAGAAGATTCCTGATAGACCCACATTACTGAAGAACAGGTTACAAAACTCTACTTCCTGATTAAAATAAATTAATTCATTCAGATGTAAAAGTAAAAGCTCTTACATCGGCGCTGTGCTGCTGTTTTCCTCTCGGTCCGGGCTCGATTAAAAAAAACAACAACTTCTGATTACATAAAAATAAAGACACACTCTTCAGACATAAATAAGGACATTTTAGCCTCTTTCTAAAAACGCTGACGCTCCGAACTTCAGAACCAGAACCACGGAGACAGACCCGCTTCACCTTCAGCCCCACGCTTCCCTGCGCGCGCACTGATGACGTTTAATGTTTACAACGAATGGGCCCTGAAATATGACGTCATTATGTAGTTCTGTCTCTCGCTCTCTCTCTTTCTTTTTCATTTAAATTTATTATTATTATTTTTTTTTTAATTAAGTGCTTTAGCAATTATAATTATGGAACGTGCTGTTCGAATGTGAATTGTGTTTTTATTTTATTTTATATTTAATTTCACGTAATCAAAGTGGCAAGATAAAATAAGATAAACTGTACAGGACACATAATACAATGCATACAATGTAAGCAGATGTTTTTTTGTTTTTTTTTGTTTTTTTTTCCCCTGTTATACAAGGACATTTCGGAGGTAATTTTGGAAAGCAATGAAATTTCGCTTTACTTTATGAAATCTACATTTGTGTATTAAATTTGCCAACAAGTATCAAATTTTTAATCAAATATTAAACATTTTACAATAATATTATGTTTGTTTTTATTAATTTATTATTATTTTTATTTCACGTAATCAAAATGGAAATAAAAAGTACTTCACAGAATGAAATAATCCAAGCAGTACTGTACAAAATAAATTAATAAATTAATAAAATAAAATAAATAAATAAATAAAATTAAATATAATATAAGATAAACTAAGATAAACTGAACAAGAGGACATCATACAATATAAGCAGATTTATTTACTTTATTTTATTTATGTATTATTATTTATTTATTTATTTATTTTGTACGGCGCTGCTTGGATTATTTCATTCTGTGAAGTAATTTGATTGATATATTATTATTATTATTATTATTATTAATTTATTATTATTATTATTATTATTATTTTTTTTTTTTCTGTTACAGGGACAGAAGGTCATTTCGGAAAGCAATAAAATTTGGCTTTGCTTTAAGAAATGCATTAAATTTGCAAATTTAGTATCAAATTATTAACCAAGTGTTCAACATTTTACAAGAATATTGCAACCGTCATATTCCGGAAGTTGCTAAACGTCAAACCGGAAGCCGCCGGAGCATAACACGGCGGAGGCAGATGGCGGAGTTCAGCGGCGGAGGATTACTGGCGGCGCTGCTGCTGTTCACGGCTCTGACCGTGAAGGACGTGTACGTGGGGATGAACCGGGAGCAGAGCCGTGACCAGCGCGGCCCGACGAACGAGGCCGACGATCGTGGCAGGTTCACGGCGGGAGAAGAAGGCGGGGAGGGCGGCCAAAGCCTGGAGCGGCGCCGGGAGCCTGGGGCCGGTGCTGCGCTTCCAGTACTGGTGCGTAAAAAGCGTAAACAGGCGACGTAAACAATCCTCCAGGCTCCTGCTGCACTGCGAGAGGATTTATTTACTAAACCAGCTTATAAACCGCTTTAAAGGGCCTATTGTGCACTATTTTTTATCTGCAAAAATGCCCAAATATCAATATATCGTATCGCCTAATGTGATGATACAGTATCGATATCGTGGGCTGCTGCATCGACATGTCGCCAAGAGTATTTTTTTTTTTTTGTATATTTTACTTAGAGACGTAACAATAACCGAAATATGGCGATATCGTATCGTCGAAGTTCACACAATAATATCGTGGACCATCACAATATATCGAATTACAAGTGTCTTTGCTTAAATTAAGAGGGAAATACATAATGAGTTAGTACTCACAAAATATGGCCTTAGACAAAAGTACATTAAAAGTACTTTATAAATACTAACAAAGATGTAATTAATCACTTATTATGTGTGAGGTACTGTGTGCGTCCGGAATGCACTGATTACTGATTTTGTCCTCAACTGAGTTGTCCTCGATCAGAAGGACAGGCAACTCCACTGATGCAAGGTAGATGTTTATCGAAGATGTTTATTGATGGTTACATGGGGAGCGTATGTGTGTATGTATGTGTGTGGTTATCTGAAAAACAAACAACAATAATATATACATTAGAGAACAATAAACGATATGAAATGAACAGGAAAATAACTGCTATTATACAGAAAACCACAAGAGGGCGCTCCAACACACTAAATAAATTGTGCACGGAGCCCCTGTAAACCACGGGAGCGCCGCACAGTAATAGCTACAGCATTAACTCGGTATGAATTTAACAACTAAACATTTCGAATAAACTAACAAACTAAACATGCATTCACACTCAATTACAAAATACTCACCCTGCATGAACGCACACGTTAAATATACACACAAATAATAGGAACAGGGGCTTAAGCCTAGCACGAGGCTCTACTGCAACAAGAGCGGAACTATTGGGGCCCAGGCGTACCGGAACTACAAACAGATGCATGATGGGTATCGTAGTCCCATGCACATCGGACTTATAACATTATGCATTTTACTATTAAGTAGCTATTAATATGTGGTCTTTAATCTAAAGTGTTACCCAAATTTTAAATAAATAATGTCTCTATAGTCTGTCTGTAGCCGTCGGGCAGCTCTAATACATATTTGATATGATCTTGCGGGCCAAATATAATTATATCACGGGCCAAATTTGGCCCCCGGGCCTGACTTTGACATGTCTGGTCTATGTAAACAATCCTCCAGGCTCCTGCTGCACGACAAGAGGATTTATTTATTAAGGCCACTTATAAACCGCTTTAAAGGGCCTGTTGTACACTAACGTTGGTCTGTTAGAATCAGGCGTGTGCAAAAATATCGATATAACGTATCGCCTAATGTGACGATACAGTATCGATATCGTGTGCTGCTGTATCGATATGTCATCAAGAGTATTTTTTGGTATATTTTACTTAGAGATGTAACAATAACCGAAATATCGTGATATCGTACGTCTGTGTGTTTCAGTATTTCCTGAGGGTACAGTAAAGTGTTCCAGGACTATTCCAGGGCCATAAACCAGATTTACCCAGAGCTGCGGATCGAGGGAAGCAACTACCCCCCCACCACCTTAAACAAGTAAACGCACAACAGCAACACACTTCTGTACCTCCCAGACACAGATTAGACCAGTTTTAGACCTGTTTTTGACCTGTTTTTGACCTGTTTTAGACCTGTTTTAGACCAGCTTTAGACCAGCTTTACATCAGTTTTAGACCAGCTTTAGACCAGTTTTACATCAGTTTTAGACCAGCTTTAGACCAGTTTTAGACCAGGTTTAGACCAGCTTTACATCAGTTTTAGACCAGCTTTAGACCAGTTTTAGACCAGTTTTAGACCAGTTTTAGATCAGTTTTAGACCAGCTTTAGACCAGTTTTAGACCAGTTTTAGACCAGTTTTAGACCAGCTTTAGACCAGCTTTAGACCAGTTTTAGACCAGTTTTAGACCTAGTTTAGACTAGTTTTAGACTTTTTTTAGACCAGTTTTAGACTTTTTTTAGACCAGTTTTAGACCTAGTTTAGACTAGTTTTAGACTTTTTTTAGACCAGCTTTAGACCAGCTTTAGACCAGTTTTAGACCAGTTTTAGACCAGTTTTAGACCTAGTTTAGACTAGTTTTAGACTTTTTTTAGACCAGCTTTAGACCAGCTTTAGACCAGTTTTAGATCAGCTTTAGATCAGTTTTAGACCTAGTTTAGACTAGTTTTAGACTTTTTTTAGACCAGTTTTAGATTTATTTGAGACCTATTTTAGACCAGCTTTAGACCAGCTTTAGACCAGGTTTAGATTTATTTTAGAGGTATTTTACACCAGTTTTACACCTATTTTAAACCAGTTTTAGACCAGATTTAGACCAGTTTTAGACCAGTTTTAGACCAGTTTTGGACCAGTTTTAGACCGGTTCAGTCCTGATCAAACCCTGCCCCTTTGACTAGGTCTGTCACAGATTTTGAAGCACGATGTTCTAGTCGAGCTACAGAGAAAAACTGATAAACGATAAACTGCAACAAATAAATAACAGAACAAACCAATATTTAGCCACATACGTTTTTTTTCACCTGTGAACAGCACAAACTGAACTTATTACATAAAAATCACCAAAAAAAAGTTGATGTAGTGATTCTCCTGACTTCTCGTGCAGATACCTGGGGAACCTGATTTTCTACCTGAAGCTCTTGGCCTTGGTCCTGATCGTCTCTGGAACCAGCCCTTTTAGACTTTTGAACGCAGAACCCACCGAGTCCTGGTCCCGGATCTGGACTTGGACACAGCAGAACAAGGTGGATCCCAGTGTCTCTCTCCCCCCTCCCTCCTCAGGGACTGAAAAAATCAAATACTAATCGATACTGCTGTTCCTGTATGTGTTTTAGACCAGTTTTAGACAAATTTTTGACCAGTTTTAGACCAATTGTAGACCAGTTTTAGACCCATTGTGGACCAGTTTTAGACCAGCTTTAGACCAGTTTTAGACATGTTTTAGACCGGTTTAAGACCCATTTTAGACCAGTTTTAGACCAACTTTAGATCAGCTTTAGACCAGTTTTAAACAATTTATTGACCGGTTTTAGACCAATTATAGACCAGTTTTAGACCGATTGTGGACCAGTTTTAGACCAACTTTAGATCAGCTTTAGACCAGTTTTAAACTATTTTTAGACCGGTTTTAGACCAATTGTAGACTGGTTTTAGACCAGTTTTAGACCAATTGTAGACCAGTTTTAGACCAATTGTAGACTGGTTTTAGACTGATTTTAGACCAATTGTAGACCAGTTTTAAACCAGCTTTAGATCAGTTTTAAATCAGTTTTAGACCAGTTTTAGACCAGTTTTAGATCAGTTTTAGACCAGTTTTAGACCAGCTTTAAACCGGCGTTAGACCAGTTTTAGACCGATTTTGGACCAGCTTTAAACTGGTTTTAGACCAATTTTAGACCATTTTGAGACCGGTTATAGACCAGCTTTAGATCAGCTTTAAACTAGTTTTAGACAAATGTACAATACCCATTACATCAGAGACAAAACACAAACTTGGCTCCTGTAATAAACAAATAAAAAATATCGATACTAAAAACAGAAGTCACACTGACAGGACAGAGCAGAATCTTTCCTGAACGTCTTTAGAACGACCTGGAGCTGAATCAGAACAAGTTTAAGAACACAGAGACTAAACGAGGCCCATGGACCTCGTTTAGTCCTGGACCACGGACGGATTGCACAGATATAAGGAAGAATCACAGGATATTGTCTAAAGAAAGTGTTTTTGTTTTTTTTATTATCGTTGTTGGTATCAGAATTGGTTTTGAGTATCGAGTCTGTTCCTTAGTGTAGAGTTTGACATTTTAGTATCGTGACAGCACCACCAGCCCTCCTGATCTTGATGTTGTGGTTGTGTTTTTTCAGATCTTCTCGTGCCTCATGGCCTTTTTTGTCTGTAACATGCTGGAGACACACTTCCTGTCCACTGGAGCCTTCGAGATCAGTCTCAACGGTACAGTCCAAAATAAAGGTTCTTTTTAAAGACAGTAGGAGATGTATTTACTTTATTGTGTTTCGGCTGCTGGTCTCTGGAGGAGTGTCCCAGGTGTGTGAAAGGAGGAATGCTGTGTCATCACAATTAATGAGTCTGTGCGATTTGCTTATTGTTCTGTGATCCAGTGTCCCGTGACTCATCCTAGTTCATAATGTGGTTATTTCTTTCACGGTGATCTGATAGGACAGATTTTAGAATTTTCTGCTCTGAAGACAAATGGATCTTTTTGTTAGTTTTAGTTAAAACTAGAAAAGCAGTCAGAGAGCGCAGACCTCCGCCAAGGACTACAGTCCCCCTCATATTAATTGTGTTTTCCATAAATATTTGTCTCGTATCTTTCAATTTGGAATATGAAAGAGGATCCCATTGTCCATCCCTGAGTCAAATTTCATGGGGTTTGGTCAATAATTAACCCGAGATATTGAGAAACAAAATTTTTGGCCCCATTTACCACAATGTTAACTAAAATTTCAAAGTGATCCAGAATCCAGGATTTCTTCCGGATCATCCCCAAAATCAAATCAGTTCTTCCTTTTCACATTTCCAACAAATCCTGAAAATTTCATCAAAATCGGTCCATAACTTTTTGAGTTATGTTGCTAACAAACAAACAAACAAACAGACAAACAAACAAACAAACAAACAAACAAACAAACAGACAAACGCCGGCAAAAACATAACCTCCTTGGTGGAGGTAAAAATAGTTTTGTTTTAGTTCTTGATGTATGAAGTTTGTACAGTTTTTTAGATCAGTTCTCAGTAAGCCTGATCCTGGTTTTCCTTTTGTACTCACAGATGTTCCGGTCTGGTCTAAGCTGCACTCCGGGTACGTGCTGAACCTGCAGGAGCTCTTCCAGATCCTGGACTCCCACCTGAAGATGAACCAGGCCCCGGTCTTCACTTAGACCTGGGTCTAAGTCTCACACTGGGTAAAAGAGCCGCTGTAACTATGGCTGATGGCTTTAAGTCGTGTTCTAATGTTGTTTCCTCCTCAAAAACAGACGTGGAGTTGTGTTTTGTTCCATTCACATGTTTGAGTAACTCTTTTTTGTTAGTCTGTCCATATCTCCAAAGCTTAAAATGCTCTGTTCCACCTTGTGATGTCGTCAAGTGGTAGTTTTCAAGTACATTTCACCTTTTGTTCAGTAGAGATTGGCAAGTCCAGAGCTGAAATGATCCAAATGCTTTTAGTGAACGTGTGTGGAGTTTAAAAACACAACAAAAACAGAAGTCCAGGAGGGATGTTCCATGAAGCGAGCTAAAGTGAAAGTCTGTCTTATTCGGACAATCCAGGATTATCAAAGCCTCTGTTACACCGAACTGACTGACCAGAGGTGACCTGAGTTGCCGCAGTAACAAGTCCCCAGAGACAAACTTGGTCAGGACCAGACGAACTGTCAAGATTATTTTATCTTTGTCTCCAAGAACGTCTAGAGCAGGGGTGGGCAAACTTTTTAATTCACAAAGAGTTCTAAAATTTGATGGAAGGGCCAGACCAGGAGCAGATGGATGGAGTTTTTTGGTAATCCACCTCATACGAGAAAATAATATTAATAAAATTATTGATATTTATTGAAATATCCCATAATTGAAAATCATTACAAAGCATTACAACAAAATATCTGTCTTTCAAGACCCACGGTGTTTACTATTTATTGAAATAACTATTAAAACATTGAAAATTATTATTATTATTTTCTTCATATTTGTTGGGCCAGATTAAAAACATTAAAGGGCCCCGGGCCATAGTTTGCCCACCCCTGGTCTAGAGAAACAGTTTAGTCGAAAGTTTCACCACGTGCGTCACAAACCTGTGTGTGTGATACAGTTTAAAAAGTGACTTTTATAGTCGCGTGTCGCTTGAGACTTTTACAGTCCAAATGCTTCTACTCACTGGACACGTGTGGACGCTGCACTCATCACACAAACCACATAAAAGTCTATGGCCATTATTTCATTCAAATGCTGTTGCACATGTGTCTGTTGTCAGGGGTCAGAGGTTAGAGCAGACGTGTCAAACTCATTTTGTTCCGGGGGTCGTGTCCAACCGACTTTGATCCCAAAGTGTCCGGATCAGAAAACTCATGTCATATAAACCCCAAAAATAACAATAAGTTCAAATATTTGTGCAGAGAAACACAAATCTATTACAGAAATCTTTTTTAATTGATGAACTCTTTCTTTTACAAAATATTATAATATTATGAACAACCTGAAACTTTAAGAAAAAATACAATTTCAACACAAAGTTTTAACATTAACTTGTATAAACAGGAATAAGTCAATTTTTGTTGTAAAATCCTGCACTCGGCTCCACTTTTCTCATGTTGGACATTTTTCTGATGAGGGTGTCACGGTCAACAGTCAAAACGATCGTCCTTTAAGAGCGTTTGGAAAGAGACAAGTCTTCATTTGTGCTGCTCTGGTGGGAGGGGCCACGTACAGAGACGCTGGAGACGCTGCTGTGATAAACACCACAGAAAATTAACACCATTTTAATAGAAAATATCATTAAAATATTTTAGTAGAAAATCAGCCGAGGGCCAGATTAAAGGTCTTGGAGGGCCGGATCTGGCCCCCGGGCCGCATGTTTGACACCTGTGGGTTAGAGTGTCTGTTGTGAGGAGCAGAGCAGCTTTTCCACACACACAGGCGCAGAAGCGGCGTCGCGTCTTCTCTTTTTATTCCGCGTTTAGACAAGCGTTTTCAGGAGGAAATCTGCGCACACACGGTGACGCAAAAGTGTAAAAAGTGCGGAGTTGGATTGTGTATGTGTCAGAAAATAACAGAGATATTAACACAAAGAAACTCAGAAGGCAGAGTTCAGGGTTTTTACTCGCGGCGAGGGACAGAGGCGACGCTACAGCTCTTAATGGCCGAAAGAACCACCGTCCAACGTCACGTATTTATTGAATCACACAGGTTACAAGGATAAATGGGCGGTTACATTTTTCTATCACAGTAAAAAAACACAGAGAATGTGTGTGTGTGTGTGTGTGTGTGTGTGTGTGTGTGTGTGTGTGTGTGTGTGTGTGTGTGTGCCAGCTGCTGAGGTGTAAGGGAGGGATGTGCGTAGGGAGGACTGTCCTTGGGGAAGATAACAGTTAATGAGAAGTTGGTTTTCCCGTGAGAAATACCCTTTGATAAAATAAGACAAAGAATCATCTGTACAAAGTTTGAAAAACTCTTTTAACAGTATGAATGCCAGGCGGTGAGGCTCGGCGGTGATGTATGTGACGTAAACTCGTACACGACCTGAGCAGACCTGACCAGAGTTTTTCGTCTTGGGCAGTGTAGACGGAAACGCTACGGCGGAGCGTATTCAGCTTTTCCACTCTGGAGGGTGGATTCAGATTTTCGTTTTTAAGCCCTAAAAACGCCATCACCGTCTAGATCAATACGTCGATCGCGATCTACCAGTCGATCGCCAAGGTCGTGTGGGTAGATCACTGTGTCTCATATCGGACTAGATCGCGTTTGGACTCGGTCTTGTCTCTCACTCGAGGTCTGACACTCAACAAGTGTGATCATATTTCATTCCGGCCGCTGCTGTTGGTAATAAACTTGTAGCGGGTGCAGGAGCGTGTGGGGCGTCTCAGTGCAGCCTGTGCGCTCATTTGAAACCCGCGGAGACTCTACGGCGCATCACAAACACACACGCTCCCTATGCACGGCTCGTCTGCGACAGCGTGTGCCCTCGTGTACCAGCGTGCATCACAGGGCAGGTTCAACTTCCTAAACATCCTACCTGTCCACCTGCCTCACGTCAGCACGCCGCCCCTCGCCTTTTCACGCTCTCGCTCCTTCCTGCGTACAGCCAACACAAGCCCCTCCCACAGTGCGGCTGATTAGAAGAGCAAGACCAAACGTGAAGTAAAAACCAGTCTAAATTTGTGTTCCAGTGTTGGCACAAAGCAGGTCTACAGCATAGAGCGGATCTACAGAACAGACCTACTGCCACATTTGGCTGAAGTTTGTATAACAAGGCAAGGCAAGTTTATTTGTACAGCACAATTCATACACAAAGTAATTCAAAGTGCTTTACAGAATACACGAAATACATTAAAATCATAATAAAAACAAATCAAAACATAAATAATCCATCCATCCATCCATTTTCGTCCGCTTATCCGGGGCCGGGTCGCGGGGGGAGCAGCCTAAGCAGGGACTCCCAGACTTCCTTCACCCCAGACACGTCCTCCAGCTCCTCCGGGGGGACCCCGAGGCGTTCCCAGGCCAGCCGAGAGACATAGTCCCTCCAGCGTGTCCTGGGTCTTCCCCGGGGCCTCCTCCTGGTGGGACATGCCCAGAACACCTCCCGAGGGAGACGCCCAGGAGCCACCTCAACTGGCTCCTCTCGACGTGGAGGAGCAGCGGCTCTACTCCGAGCTCCTCCCGTGTGACTGAGCTCCTCACCCTATCTCTAAGGGAGACGCCCAGCCACCCTGCGGAGGAAACTCATTTCGAGCGCTTGTATCCGCGATCTCGTCCTTTCGGTCACTACCCAGAGCTCATGACCAGAGGTGAGAGTAGGAACGAAGACTGACCGGTAAATCGAGAGCTTCGCCTTTCGACTCAGCTCCTCTTCACCACAACGGTCCGATACAGCGACCGCATAAATACATAACATAAATAATCATGAAGATTAAAATGAAAAAAGAGAGACATAAATTGGAGAGAAGAGTGCGGAATGAAAACCTTTCAGTTATTTGCACAGTTAAACAGAAATGTTTTGAGTCTGGATTTAAACAGCGTCACAGAAGAGTCTGTCTCACATGTTCAGGAAGACTCTTCCAGGTTTTAGCTGCATGAACCTGAAACTCTGACTCCCCTTGTTTAGTCCTGACTCTGGGCACCAGCAGGAGGCCGTGCACAAAAGTGCACAAATGCATCTGTGTTTGTCACGATGTGTGTTTGGTTTGGTAAACGTGCAGAGGCTGGTAAATATCACTGCAAAACCAGAAAAGAATGAAACTCCAGTTTGGAACTTTAAAAAAAACAGGTTTAAAAATCTTCCTTCACTTTTTTCACAGTTTTGTGTAAAGTGCCAGAGGAAGTTCTCTTAAAGAAGAGGTTCTCAAACTGTGGGTGAGGGTCCAAAAAAGGGGCACAGAGTGTTTCAGTGCAGTTTGTTTGACTTTGTATTAGGTCGATCATTTTGACTTGGTCATTTTGTAAGTAGCTCACATGATGAAAAAGTGTGAACACCCCTGGTCTAAAAAAAAGGCACTTCCGATAAAATATTTTGTCGTTTTTACCCACAAGCGTTCAAATCAGAATGACCCAAAAAGTTCCGTGTCCCAAATCAAACTCTGCGTGTGGTGTGCGCTGTGGCTCCTCTATCGTTTAATCAAATCATAAAAAACATCACATTTTTGGCTCATTTTCCGTGATGTCGTTGCTCCGTCGCTCTGGCCGTTGCTCAGGATTTCAGAAAGGATAAGCCTGGATTTGTGAAGCGACTGTGACAGAAACCCCCCAGGTCTGTTTGTGATGAGGAAACTTTAAAACACAGATCAGAAAATAGCGCAAAATTAGGCCCTTTAATCACAAACCATAAAACATTTGTGAATATTTGAGTAAGATTTCAGCTTTAGGTTTGAGTGAGCGTTCCAAGTTTTATTTTAAATCCAAAAAGTCCCTCGTCGCCTTTATTTTCTCTTTTTTTTTCCTCTTTGTATTTCCAGACGGTGTTTTCTGTCGTGACGTGGTGAGGAGGAGCCGAGGGGCTGAGGATGCGGTTAATGACGGCTGAGTTTTAAAGCAGATTCTGAAGAAGCTCAGCCCGATCTCGCTCCCGCCGTCTGAAGCCCAGCCCGAGAAACTACACTACCCACAATCCACCTGCGCATCACACGAGAAACTCCACAACTACAACATTACAACACACAGAAATCCATTTGACGTGATTTATTTAAAACGAATAAAATCTTTTCTTTAATTAAAACAGAGTGTGTAGCTTCTTTTGTGTTTAACTATAGTTTTTTGTTATTTGAAGTTGTAATTATAGTCAGTGTTGGGGAGAAAAAGATAACATGTACTGGAGTTATGTAATCAGAGTACAAATGATGAGTAACTGTATTTAGTTACAGTTACTGTTTCAGTGAGTGGTAATTGGATTACAGTTACTTTGTTGAAATAAATGGATTACACGGCGGTGTTTTACTGTTTAACATTTCGGGCTATATCCCTTTTTTTTTCTTTTTTCTGGTAATTCCAATTGCTGGACACTAAACCAGGACTAAACCAGGACTAAACCAGGACCAAACCAGAACTAAACCAGGTCTAAACCAGGACTAAACCAGGACCAAACCAGAACTAAACCAGGACTAAACCAGGACCAAACCAGAACTAAACCAGGACTAAACCAGGACCAAACCAGAACTAAACCAGGACTAAACCAGGACTAAAACCTGGTCTAAACCAGCAGATAGTAGCAGTAGTAGTAGTAGTAGTAGTAGTAGTAGTAGTAGCAGTAGTAGTAGTAGTAGTAGTAGTAGTAGTAGTAGTAGTAGTAGCAGTAGTAGCAGTAGTAGTAGCAGTAGTAGTAGTAGTAGCAGTAGTAGTAGTAGTAGTAGTAGTAGTAGCAGTAGTAGTAGTAGTAGTAGTAGCAGTAGTAGTAGCAGTAGTAGTAGTAGTAGTAGTAGTAGTAGCAGTAGTAGCAGTAGTAGTAGTAGTAGTAGCAGTAGTAGCAGTAGTAGTAGTAGCTAGTAGTAGTAGTAGTAGTAGTAGTAGTAGTAGCAGTAAGTAGTAGTAGCAGTAGTAGCAGTAGTAGTAGTAGTAGTAGCAGTAGTAGCAGTAGTAGTAGTAGTAGCAGTAGTAGTAGTAGTAGTAGTAGCAGTAGTAGTAGTAGTAGCAGCAGTAGTAGTAGTAGTAGTAGTAGTAGTAGTAGCAGTAGTAGCAGTAGTAGTAGTAGTAGTAGCAGTAGTAGTAGTAGTAGCAGTAGTAGTAGTAGCAGTAGTAGTAGTAGTAGTAGTAGTAGTAGTAGTAGTAGTAGTAGTAGTAGCAGTAGTAGTAGTAGTAGCAGTAGTAGCAGTAGTAGTAGTAGTAGCAGTAGTAGTAGTAGTAGTAGTAGTAGTAGTACTGCGGGATGAACAGCAGGTGTCGCTCTTTATCTTCGTCTTTATCTTTAGTTGTAGCTCCTGCTTACGTCACTTCCGCCGTCGGAGCGAGCCTCGTCCTGTGCGTAGTGGAGGTGGAGGTCTGAGCTCTGCGGATCGCCCGGGCTTTGGGGTCTGATCTGCGCTTCTGTCCTCGCTCCGTGTCGTTCCCTTTTTCTTTTTTTTTTCTCGTTCTCCGGAGCCTTTCTGGGCCCCTCCTCCTCCAGCCCCGCTCCTGGGCCGGGTCCGCGGGGCCTGGTCCCGGTTCGGCTCCGGGTTTAGCCGCTGTTAGCCCGGTGAGCTGTGGTGTTACGCATCAAACTGTCACCCGTGCTGTCATTATTTACCTTCGTCCAGCTCTAACGCAGAAAACTCATCTAGATCTAACATTTAGTCATAAATCGTGTTTAATATGAACTCTTTTTTTTCTGTTTAGTTTAGATTTTAATTCCAAGTGAGATCGAAACCGCAAAAGGAGGAGGACCAAACCATTTAGTCCGGGTGCGAGATTCTGCGGAACACCGGTGCCCAAAACCTGCCCAAAACATCCCACAGCGCGCGTTTTCTCCTGAGATGAAGACCTCGGTGAGTTTATTGCTTTAGTTTAGACTCAGTTTGTGTTTAAAAACTGGAGCTGGATCTTAAATTCAGATGAAACTTTGTGTCTGAATCATTATCGGTGCTGTGTCATAGAATGCGGCGCTGGTTCGATCGAAGCTTTACGTAAATTTAGAGTGACACAGATTTTCAAAATAAAAAAAAACAACAAAAAACTGGCACAATAATTTTAATAATGAAATTGTGAGTGCGTAATTAAGGAAAATTATTACGCACTTGGCACTAATGTGAGTCAGTATAGTCACATTTTCTTTTTGTTTTGGTCGTTTTTAAGCAGCTTTTCTGTGTTTTACCGAAATAAATGACAGTGTCTGCCTCTGTTTACTGTTGACAGGGATCAGATTGGTCAAAAATAGGTACACCCAAGACATTTCTTGCATGAAACTTGGACAAATCAGTGGTTTTGGATAAATTGGCTGGGACAGGGGACACAGACTCAAAACTGGGACTGTCCTGGGTCAACAGAGAGGACATTATTACGCTCTTATCACAGTTTTATTTACAGTATTCCAAACCTGGCAACCAAGGCGTGTCCCAGTTTTGAATTTTGAAAATGTGGTCGCCCTAAACTTAGTCACTCTCACCAAACTCCTGAACAGAACCATGAACGCTCACACTGATCACAGCAAAATGAAAATGTGCAGTTTAAATCCAGTTTGTGTATATTCAGACTATTGACTGTTGTCTTTATATTGTCTTATTTTTTCATTTTATTATGCTTTTTATTTTGTCTTTAATTTGTCTTTTATATTGTTTTTATTGTCTTTTATATTTTTATTTTGTATTTTTTTAGTCTTTTTATATTGTCTTTTATTTCATCTTTATTTTGTCTAGTTTGTTTTTTTATTTTGGCTTTTATAATTTTATAATTTTTTATATTTTTTTATTTTATCTTTATTTTGTTTTTATTTTAATTTGTCTTTTATTTTTTTGTCTTTTATTTTGTTTTTATTTCAGCTTTATTTTATCTTTAGTTTGTCTTTTTTGTTTTTATTTTGTCTTTTATGTTGTCTTTTAGTTTTTTATATTTTTTATACTTTTATTATGTTTTTTATTTAATCTTTATTTTGTCTTTTATATTTTTATTATGTTTTTATATCTTTTTTATTTTATCTTTATATTGTTTTTATTTTGTCTTTTTTTATTTATTTATTTATTTTCTTTTTTTGTTTTTATTTTTTTATTTTCTTTTATGTTTTTTTTATTTTCTTTATTTTTTTATTTTTTTATTTCGTCTTTATTTTGTCTTTTATGTTGTCTTTTATTGCTTTTTGTTTTTTATTTCGTCTTTATTTCCACTTCTCACTTACAAACTTGTTCTTTTTCTCGTTGAAGTCCGAGAGAGCGAGGAGACCGCCCATGCTGAGTCCGTCTAGACCCCAGCCCAGACCAAGCCCCAAGTCCAGACTCCAGGACCGGACCGACAAAACCAGCCAGACCAGGACCAGGACCAAGACCAGGACCAGGACCAGAGCCAAGAGCCGGATCACCATGAGCAAGAGTCCGCCGGCCGATACCATCAACCTGGACTCCAGCAACGAGGGTCAGTGAGATTTTACTAACTGACTTTTCTTATCTTCTATGACGCTCTTCCTGTCCGTGGGGTCCAGGAATATGGAAAAAATATGACTGTTACCATAGCAACTACAATGAAAATGTCCCATATTACTGTATTTTCAGATCTCTTTTACTAGTGTCATGTTTTTCCTCATCAAAAACAGACCCGGAGTTGTGTTTTGTTTCATTCAGACATGTTTCAGCTCACAGACTTTGCAGATTTAGGCTCTAGTTAGTCCTTCTCTCAAACTGAAAACACTCAGTTCCACCTTGTGATGTCACATGGTGATACAGGAAGGGCTCCAGTGTGTTTTT
>NW_026571299.1:2129580-2152080 GCF_026225935.1 Boleophthalmus pectinirostris | reverse complement strand
TTTTAGAGTTTAGACCCAGTTAGACTCTGTTTAGACCCAGTTAGACTCTGTTTAGACCCAGTTAGACTCTGTTTGTTAGATGTTTAGACCCAGTTAGACTCTGTTAGACTCTCTCAGTTAGAGTTAGTCAGTTGACTCTGTTAGACCCAGTTAGAGTCTGCTCTGTCAGTTAGACCCAGTTAGACTCTGTTCAGACCCAGTTAGACTCTGTTCAGACCCAGTTAGACTCTGTTCAGACCCAGTTAGACTCTGTTTAGACCCAGTTTAGATCCAGTTTAGATCCAGTTTAGATCCAGTTTAGATCCAGTTTAGATCCAGTTTAGATCCAGTTTAGACCCAGTTTAGACCCTCTTAAGAACCGGCTCAGATCTCTCTAAACCCAGTCCTAACTCGTGTGCTCTGCAGGTCGGCTGGAGTCCACATCAGCTGCCCCGTCTGCATGGACTCTTATTTTGAGGTTAGTTTTCCCTGTCTCTGTCTCTGTCTCTGTCCACTTGGGGTAACTGTTTTTTTTTGCTGTTTGTAAGTATTATGACAAATATTACATTCAAATTGTTCATTACAAATCTACAAATCCAGGAGCCACTTTACTTGACAATTTTGAACATGACTGAAGACTTACTTTTTTTTTTTTAAATAACTTCAAAACTACAACCTCCAGAGTCTTGTGTTTCTGATCCTGTCGTGTTTCCGCGTGTCCCAGATCGTGGACAGCGGGCGTCTCCTGGTCTCGACTCGGTGCGGACACGTCTTCTGCAGTATTTGTTTACGAGACTCTCTGACCCAGAGCCACAGCTGCCCCATCTGCAGGAAGAAGCTCCCCAAAGGACACTACCACCCCATCCACCTATAACCGCCAACGAAAACACGACGAAACCCGCGCACCCGCCGTTCTGTCGTTCTCGATCTCTCCCGCAGGGGGCGCCGCGCTGAGAAAAAAAAAAAAAAAAAACGCATCAGAAGCCTTAAAACTCGAACGGTTCTGAATGTGCATGTATTTATGAAAACTCATGTGAAAATAAATGACGACGCTTAATTTTTTGTTTTTTTTTCTCTCTCATCTTAAAAAGTATTTATTAATTTAAACTTAAAAAATGTAAATGGTTTATTGCACCACTTCGGTCTGACTCTGTGATCTCCTTTAACAAAGATAAAGCTTTTTTCCTTCTTTTTTTTGTAAATGGCAACTTCACTGAAAAGATTTGGTTTGTGTTAAATCGGCGTGCCATATTTATAATCGCTCTAGTCACGTAAAAGTGGGTTTCATTCCATTCCTGATTGTCGGAGAAATGTTTTTGTATTTGTTTTGTTTAGTTTTGTTTAATAAAACACCAAAATGAGAAGCCGCTAAAACGTCTGCAGCAGTGTTTTCTTGTTTACCCGAGGGGCGGAGATGAATGTTTAACATTTATTTGTCGACTTCTGATTCTGTACGGCGTCCAGTGTTGGGAAGGTGACTTTTAAAATGTAATCCCCTACAGATTACACACACCAAAATGTAGTTTGTAACGTAATCCATTAAATTACTTAAAGTGAGTTTACGCACAACAAGGACATTTTTCTGACACTATAAACATTGATTTAACTAAATAAAGGTAAAATCATTCCTTTTTATTTGTCAAATCAAAACTTGTCTCATTAAGAAAAGGCAATAAATGACTCTCAAACAACCTGAAAGAAAGTTATAAATATAGAAAGTATTTGTGTCACTAGAGGCTGAAGAAAATCTATAGGGCACACAGCAGAATTATTAGTAAAATCTCCGTTTTGCACTCAGCTCAAGTCTTCGGTCCAGCTCGGGCTCGGGCTCAGACCCAGTCCAGATCCAGGTCCAGTCCAGGTCCACGTCGTCCTCCGCTCTGGAACATGGAGGACGCAGAGATCCTGGAGCCCGAGGTCGAGGGAGAGTCCAGGAAGGTGCTCCACTTGGACATGGGTCTGAGGGCGGGCGCAGTGGACGGGGAGATGGGGACAGTTTTGGGGACAGTTTTGGGGACAGTTTTAGGGACAGTTCTGGGGACAGTTCTGGGGACAGCTCCGGGAGGACTTGCGTTGTAGCCTGGTCCAAACTCATCCTACAGAGACAGAACAAATAAAAACCCCAAATTACATAAAAATGAACTCAAATTATAATGTTGTGATCTCCTCAAAAACCTGGAGTTGTGTTTTGTTTGAGTAACTTTGTGTTCTACATCTCCGACATTCAAAATCTTAAAATATTTTTGTGTTTTAACTTTTGTTGAGCTGAGCCACAGACCATCTACATCACGGGTGTCAAACATCCGGCCCGGGGGCTGGATCCGGCCCTCCAAGACCTTTAATCTGGCCCTCGGCAGATTTTCTACTAAAATATTTAAATTATATTTTCTATTAAAATCTTGTTAATTTTCTGTGGTGTTTATCACAGCAGCGTCTCCAGCGTCTCTGTACTTGGTAGGGATGGGCATGATTAATCAATTAATCGATAATTGATCATTAAGAAATTTCATCGATTATGTTAATTTTAATCGACAAACCGAATGTATGTTTCTGTGTGTGTCGTGACCAAACAGGTGTGTACATGTGTCTCTGCATCAGAAGGAGCGAGACACAAACAGTGGGTCAGTCTGTAATGAACCGAAGCACAAATGTGGATTTAACGATGACTTGTAGAAGAAATTCCACACTTTCCGTTGCGTTGGGACAAGTGTGAGTCCATGTGCACAGTGTATAAAGCAGCACATATGTTTCTGTGTCCAGTGGGAAAAAGTTTTTCCAGGTGAGAGTCGCTCAATGTGGATGACGAGGCCCCGCCCCCCTCCCCCCGTACGCTGTCCTGGTTTTGACAAACACAAATCTGGTCACACTGACCTGTATTCACCTGAGTCATGTCTTTTAATCCAACACAAGTTGAACCACATCAGCGACACAAGAGCTGGAGTTTTATCTTCACTTAGTTTATGTAAATTAGTGATGTGGTTTTAAGTTTTGTTTCTGTGAGATTTGAACAAAACTGAATTAAACACATTATAATGTCAAACAGCTGATGTGGATCTAGAGTCGTTATGTTTATATGTCGTAAAGTTGAATTTATTTATGCAGATTAGTGCAGATAGTAATAATAATGATGAAATTTTCTTAATCGATCGTCGGAAGAATTAACGATCGATTATCGATTAATCATTAACGTTTTTATATTAAAATGATCATCGAATGCCCGTCCCTGTACGTGGCCCCTCCCACCAGAGCAGCACAAATGAAGACTTGTCTCTTTCCAAACGCTCTTAAAGGACGATCGTTTTGACTGTTGACCGTGACACCCTCATCAGAAAAATGTCCAACATGAGAAAAGTGGACGCCAAAGAAAAATTGGACTTATTCCTTATTATTTGTGTTTGAACTTATTGTTATATTTGGGGTTTATATGTCTTTTTTTTTTTTTTTTTTTTGAAGAAGTGACACTGAGGCTTAAAACAATAACTGTAGATTTAGTCCAGAAGTGTCAAACTCATTTTGTTCCGGGCGTCATGTCCAACCGACTTTGATCCAAAGGGGCCGGATCAGAAAACTCATGTCATATAAACCCCAAAAATAACAATAAGTTCTAATATTTGTGCAGAGAAACACAAATCTATTACAGAAATCTTTTTTAACTGATGAACTCTTTCATTTACAAAATATTATAATATTATGAACAACCTGAAACTTTAAGAAAAATACAATTTCAACACAAAGTTTGAACATGAACTTGTAACTTGTAAATAGGAATAAGTTTTTTGTTGTAAAATCCTGCACTCGGCTCCACTTTTCTCATGTTGGACATTTTTCTGATGAGGGTGTCACGGTCAACAGTCAAAACGATCGTCCTTTAAGAGCGTTTGGAAAGAGACAAGTCTTCATTTGTGCTGCTCTGGTGGGAGGGGCCACGTACAGAGACGCTGGAGACGCTGCTGTGATAAACACCACAGAAAATTAACAAGATTTTAATAAAAAATAGAATTTAAATATTTTAGTAGAAAATCAGCCGGGGGCCAGATTAAAGGTCTTGGAGGGCCGGATCTGGCCCCCGGGCCGCATGTTTGACACCTGTGATTTAAAGTGATGCAGTTCCAGGGTTTAAATGACCCACATGATTCTAGTGAAGGTGTGTGGAGTTTAAAAACACAGTGGAGCACGTCGTCTATCACCGCCTGAGTGTTTTCTACAGGGTTTTTAGACCCTTTGAGCCCATTTAGTAAAACTACGACTATCCTCACTGCAAATGTCTCTGATCTGACCAAGATTTTAAAACTTGAATCAGGTTATTCACGCTGTTTTCAGATTTATTTTCTACTTACTGGTTCTGAGTTGGTTGTATAATCTTAAAAACTGTCAGATATTTCTTCCATGACTCAACTGGTCTGAAAATCTTAAATTTAGTCAATACATTTTTAAAAGAAGCTACAATCCTTTTACTACAACACTTCACTCGTTTTTAGATTCAGTGATACAGATTTGCTTGATACTCGAGTCTGTTTATCTCAAACTTAACATCTATAAACTTATTTCCAGTTTATTTCTAGTCTAGAGGCCATTTAGTTTAAGGGAACTTGTCAAGTAAAATGATCTTCTGGTAGATTTAAGTGTTTATATCTTACATTTTGGCCAAGTTTTCCTCCGTGCAGTGAGCAGTACTTTTACTTTTACTCTGACTGCAGTACTTGGAGCAGGTGACCACAGACCCACCTGCTCACCTGGTCTCCTCCTCTTCCTCTGCTGACCTCTGGGTGGCGCTCTCCTCTTCGTCCTGAAACAGAAAATGGGACTTGGATTTAAATGCGACCGTAACAGTGCAGATCCACCGCTGGACGTCTCCACAGATCTGAGCTGGAACGTGGCCTGGTGGAGTCACTTGCTCGTTTCGGTGGAGATTAGGGTTGGGTATCATTAAGAAGTTGCTGATACGATACTTATCTCGATACGGTCAGCTTTTGATTCAATATGATACATTTCAAATCGATTTGAAAAAAATATCCTGGCTGTGATACTAAAAGTCTTTGTTAAACCACGTCTTGTGCAAAGTTCAAATGAAACACAAACATTTTAATCCTCAAAAAAGTGACAACAAAACTGTAGCTGTAACAAAATAATTTAGTAGACCCTCCTGGACCCTCCTAGACCCTCGTAGACCCTCCTGAACCCTCCTGACCCTCCTGGACCCTCCTACCCTCCTGGACCCTCCTGAATGCTCCTGGATGCTCCTAGACCCTCCTGGATCCTCCTAGACCCTCCTGGACCCTCCTGAAGCCTCCTGGATCCTGAATCCTGGACCCATCCTGGACCCTCCTGGACCCTCCTGAAGCCTCCTAAACCGTCTTGGATCTTCATGAAGCCTCCTGAATGCTCCTGCCCTCTCCAGGACCAAAAATATACCAAAATAATACTTTTGGTGCAATATCGATACAGCAGCCCACGATATCGATACTGTATCATCAAATTAAACAATATGATATATCAATATTTCAATATTTTTGCACAGTTCTAATGGAGGTTTAATTCCATACTGTGGAATATTTCAGGAAAAAGCGATAACGTCTCCATGGAAACAAGCAGGTGCATTCCCTCCTCCACAGAGACACACACAGAAGGTCCCTGCGACAGGAGAGTGAAGAGTCACGTCTCACCTCTGAGCGCTAGAGTGAAGCACGTCTCTGTCTAACACCACAGCCCCCTCCTCTGACTCCGCCCACTCTTCATCTGGCTCCGCCCCCTCCTGTGTAAGCCCCGCCTCCTCCTGTGGAGCAGACAGGTACTTGTCCCAGCGGCTCACCTGCACACACACAAACACACACACACACACACAAGACACACACACACACACACAAACACACACACACACACACACACACACACACACACACACACAAACACACACAAACAAACACACACACAACACACACACACACACACACAAGACACACACACACACACAACACACAAACACACAAACACACACAGACACACACACAAGACACACACACACAACACACACACACACAAACACACACAACACACACAACAACACACACAAAC
Source organism: Boleophthalmus pectinirostris (assembly GCF_026225935.1). NCBI lineage: Eukaryota > Metazoa > Chordata > Actinopteri > Gobiiformes > Gobiidae > Boleophthalmus > Boleophthalmus pectinirostris. The sequence continues at coordinate 2,146,029 of NW_026571299.1, read as the reverse complement.
AACACACAACACACAACACAAACAACACAACACACACAACACACACACACACAACACACAACACACAACACAACACACACACAACAACAACACAAAACACACACAACACACACACACACAATAAAACACAACACAAGACACACACACACACACAACACAAGACACACACACACACACACAAGACACACACACACACACACAAGACACACAACACACACACACACACACACAAACACACAGACACACACACACACACAAGCACACACACACACACAAGATACACACACATACAAGACATACACACATAAGACACACATACACAAGACAACACACAGACAAGACACACACACAAGACAGACACACACACACACAAGACACACACACACAAACACACAAGCACACACAAAACACAAGACACACACAAGACACACACACACACACAAGACACACACACACACACACACAAGACACACACACAACACACAAGACACACACAAGACACACACAAAGACACACAAACAAACACAAGACACACACACACACAAGACACACAAACACACAAGACACACACACAAACACAAGACACACACATCTGGAGTCAGAAACAGGCTGGTGTCTCTCACTGAAAAACACTAAAATTCACTTTCTCAAATATGATTCAGTTTTTTTTGGAGTAAATCTGCCCCTGTGTAAAACTCAGAATATGTTTTGTAAAAACAGACGAGCTGTGTGTAAAGAGTCAGTGTCAGTGAAATGTAACAAAGTAAAAGTAGTAAAGTACTGTAGTTAAGTACACATTGTAGATATCTGTACTTTACTGAAGTACATTTTTAAAGTTAATACTTTTTAGAGTGAACAGACGTCCCAAATTTGAGTCCTGTGTCTCCTGTCCCTGCAGATTTATACAAAACCACTGATTTGTCTCAGTTTTATACAAAAATGAAACAGGTGTCACTATATTTGACCAATCTGATGCTTAACAACAGTAAACAGAGACATAAACTGTCATTTGTTTTGGTAAAGTACAGAAAATCTGCTTAAAAACGACCAAAACACAAAGAAAATGTGACTGTACTGACTCATATTAGTGCCCAGTGCGGAATAATTTTAGTTTCACAATTTTATTATCACCAAACACCACAAACCGAGGATGTCCCAGTTTTTTATTTTGAAAATCCGGGCACACTAGTCTTTTTTACTTTTCCTTCACTACATTTGAGAGCAGTGAGTCCTTTTCACCTTTTTGTGTAAAATCTAACTCCTAAACACGACCATGAACCCTCGGAAGCTCCTGAAACTCTGCTCTTTAAATCACTTTTCTATTTTTTCTTGAGTTTGCAGACAGTTTTTTTTTTTTTACAGTTTTTGCTCATGTGTGTTTTGTGTCTCCATGGTAACTTCTAAACATTCCAACATTAGAGACAAATGTAGAACAGCCCCAGAGTGATTAAAGTACATCACGTGAACTCAGAGACAAATGTTACCGGTTTGTGCGAAAGCTGCTCGTCTTCGTCAAGCTCCGTCTCATCATTCCTTAAAAAAAAACAAAAAAAAACATTGGACAAGACAGAAGTGGGACAGGTGAGGATATGTTCAGGACAGAAACATGTGTTTTTATGAGTTTTAATCTTTAATTTAAGATTATGTAACATGTCAACATTATGTACTGTAACATTCTTTGCTGCGTTCTCTGTACTTATACTGAAATAGTTTGATTATTTTATCCGATATCTGCCTCCTGAATCCTCCAGAAAGCTTCTGGACCCTCCTGAATGCTCGTAGATCCTCCTGGACCTTCCTGACCCTCCTGGACCCTCCTAAAGCCTCCTAGACCCTCCTGAAGAACTCCTGAAACTCCTGAACCTCCCTGGACCCTCCTGGAACCCTCTTGAAACCCTCCTAAACCCTCTGAATCCTCCTGGACCCTCCTGGACTGCCCCTAAAGCCTCCAAGACCCTCCCTGAACCCTCTTAAACTGTCCTGGACCCTTCTAAATCCTCTTGGACCCTCCTGGAACCTCCTGGGCTCCCCTGAACCTGAACCCTCCTAGACCCTCCTGGACCTCCTGGACTCCTGGACTCCCCTGGATCCCCTGGACCCTCTGGACCCTCCTGAACCCTTCCGGACACTACTGAATCCTCCTGGACCCTCCTGGACCCTCCCAGACCCCTGACCCTGACTTCCTCCTGAACCCTCTGAACCTCCCCTGAACCTCCTGACCCTCCTGGACCCTCCTGGACCCTCCTGGACCCTCCTGACCCTCCTCCTCCTGGACTCCTGGACCTCTTGGACCCTCCTGGACTGCCCTAAAGCGTCCAAGACCCTCCCGGACCCCCCTGAACCCTCTTAAACTGTCCTGGACCCTTCTAAACCCTCCTGGACACTCCTGGACCCCCCTGAACCCTCTTAAACCCTCCCAGACACTCCTGATTCCTCCTGGACCTCCTGACCTCCTGAACCCTCCTCCCGGACACCTGAATCCTCCTGAACCCTCCTGACCCCCCTGACCCTCCTGAACCCTCCTGGACCCTCTGGACCCTCTGGACCCTCCTGAAAACTCCTGACCCTGGACCCTCCTGGACCTCCTGGACCCTCCTGGACCCTCCTGGACCCTCCTGAAGCCTCCTGAAGACTCCTGGATCCTCCTGAATCCTCCCTTGCCTCCTCTGAGCTTTTGGGACACCACTTATTACAACACTTATTACATTACACATTTGACTGGAATCGAGGTGAAGGAAGCGAGGAAAGAGAAACGAGACTGAGCCGTGAACATTTACCACAGAGCCTGGGCGTCCGTCTGGGCTCGGCGCTCTGCCTCGTCCTCCAGCTTGGCTCCTCGGGCGGCGTTGAGTTTCTGGACATGACGCCTGCAGTCGGCGCCGGAGCCTCGGCCAAACTCCTGTAAAACACTTTCGGGTTTTACCTCGGACTCGTCACAAATCAAATGTTTTTTAATCAAACGTGAGCACGCACCTTCAGCACAGACTGTTTCTGCCCGCAAACTTTACAGCTCCATTTGTTCACTTTCTTCACCTGTAATAAAGTCAAATAAACATAGAAAAAAAAAAACAACAAAATCAACAACAAAATCAACTCAACTTTATACTCTCAATACGTGTGTCGTTCGTTCATTTGTTTTTCAAAATAAAACCAAAAATAAGAAAACGAAAAAACAACAATTTTCTTCATTATTTGTCTCATTATTTTGTTTTTAAATGAATAATGGAAAAAACTGATAACGGAATGAACCAGGACTAAACCAGGACTGAACCAGGACTGAACCAGGACTGAACCAGGTCTAAACCAGGACTGAACCAGGACTAAACCAGAACTGAACCAGGACTGAACCAGGTCTAAACCAGAACTGAACCAGGACTAAACCAGGACTGAACCAGGACTAAACTAAACCAGAACTGAACCAGGACTGAACCAGGTCTAAACCAGGTCTAAACCAGGACTGAACCAGGACTAAACCAAACCAGGTCTAAACCAGGTCTAAACCAGGTCTAAAAGGAACCAGGACTAAACCAGGACTGAACCAGGACTAAACCAGAACTGAACCAGAACTGAACCAGGACTAAACCAGGAACCAGGACTAATCCAGGACTAACAGAGGACTAAACTAAGACTAAACCAAGACTACATCAGGTCTAAACCAGGACTAAATCAGGACTATATCAGGTCTAAACCGGAACTAAAACAGGACTAAACTAAGCCTAAACCAGCACTAAACTGAGACGAAACCAGGACATCAGGTCTAAACCAGGTTTAAACCGGAACTGATCCAGGACTAAACCAGGACTAAATTGGGACTAAACCAGGACTAAAACAGGCCTAGTCTAAACTGAATAGGACTATCACAGTGTTTGACTGATCTGATCCCCGCCAACAGTACATAGGAGCATAAATTATAATTTGTTTAGCCAAAAAAACAAAAACAAAACAGAAATCCGTGTTTAAAAAATCAAAAATGCAGCAACAGAAACAGAATCTCTCAGATCATGACGCGAGAATGCACAATGTTTCACGCGCTTTTTACTATTTTATTTATACAAAACAACCAAACCCGAGTGTGTCCCAGTTTAGAATTTAGAGAATCTGATCAGTCTAAACAAAAGAGAAAAGAACAGAACAGAACAGAAGAGAATCTCCTCTGACCTGTTGGACCTGGAACACTTCGCAGGAGAAACAGCGCAGCACGTGGAACTCCTGGACCATTTCAGACCCGAGTCAGGACCAGAACCAGGACCGGGATGGAGCCAGAGCCAGAACCGGGCAGGGTGCTGGTTTTATGGGTGCTGGGTGCTGGTTTATGGGTGCTGGGTGCTGGTTTTTGGGTGCTGGGTGCCGGGTCGTGGGTATAAACTCTGCTGAATGAGCTTCGCGGGTTTTGTTTTTTGTTTACATCCGCCTAGTTACGTCATCGCGTAAGAGCGTCAGTGCGGCGTCAGTGTGTGGCGCCCTCTGGAGGCGGACGACAACACAGCAGCACAACAGTCCTGAGACAAAGACTTAAAATACAAAGAATTTATTTGTATAATGTTTTATTATGTTTTATGTCATTGATATGAATAAAAACACAAATATTGAGGAAAAAATATTCTGACAGAGAAGATTACAACATCAGGTGTAAACCAGGTCTAAACCAAGACTAAAACAGGTCTAATCCAAGACTAAAACCAGGTCTAAACCAGGACTAAAACAGGTCTAATCCAAGACTAAAACCAGGTCTAAACCAGGACTAAAACAGGCCTAATCCAAGACTAAAACCAGGTCTAAACCAGCTCTAAACCAGGACTAAAACCAGGACTAAACCAGGACTAAGACAGGACTAAACAAGACCTAAACCAGGACTAAAATCTGGACTAAAACAGGACTAAACCAAGACTAAAGCAGGCCTAAAAATTAGGACTAAACCAGGACTAAAACAGGACTAAAACAAGACTAAACCAGGACTGAAACAGGTCTAAACCAGGACTAAAACCAGGTTTAAATCAGGATTTAACCAGGACTAAAACCAGAACTAAAACAGGACTAAAATAGAACTATCATAGGACTAAAACAGGACTAAAACTAAGACTAAACCAGGACTAAAATCAGGACTAAACTAAGACTAAACCAGGTATAAACCAGGTCTAAACCAGGACTAAACCAGGACTAAACCAAGAATAAAACAGGTCTATAGTACATAGTCATTTGTTTTTGTTGGAGCAACACAGAAACACAAAATAAAACGACTTAAGTTCAGATTTAAACAACAGAAGATTTGGATTTCTGTTTTGTGTTTCTAGAATATTGTGATTCTCTTGTGAACGCAAACGAACCCTGTAAAAGTCTCCTGTGTGTCCCTGGACTGTGCCCCGCTCCATCTGTGATGAAGAGGAGGAGGAGGAGGAGGAAGACGAGGTGAAGGTTATGTATTTGTTCTTGTTTGTCACAGGAGCACACGGCGGCTGCAGTGCTGAGAATCGGGAACAGTAAAAGGCTGAATGTGAGACAGAATCGATGGCTCCAGTGGTTCATGTGAAACCCAACACACGAATGAACCAACGAAAATAAACTACATTTGTTTTTCATTCACACTAACACAGCACAAGCCTAAGAGACATTAACATTATTATTTTTATTTGTATTATTTTTATATATTTTTATTTCATTTTTATTCATGTATTTTATTTGTATCATTTTTATATACTTCTTTTTAAATTTTACAAATGTATTTTATTTATATATTTATTTTTTTATTTATTTTATTTATTGTATTTTATTTTTATTATTTTTATATATTTGTTTTCCTTTTTATTAATGCATTTTACTTTTATTATAATTTTTTTATTCATGTATTTTATTTTTATTATTTTTTACATTTTTTATTTTATTTTTATTAATGCATTTTATTTTTATTTTTTCTAATTTTTATATTTTTATTTTATTTTTATGAATGTATTTCATTTGTATTAATTTATTTCATTTGAATTTATTTCTTTTTTTTAATCATAATAATTAAATCATATGAAGTCAGGTAAATTTGGCCACTTTTTATTTAATTATTTAAAACAAAAATGTAAATTAAAGTATGACAGTGTATAATGTTTAAAGTGCATTACTTACGTACCTATTTTTAATTATGGGTGTGTTTATTGCACTGAAAAACATACAAAACACATGTCCTTACTCTGAGCTGGCTTGCATCTCCACAAACTTGACTCGTAGAATGTCCTGAAATGTGGTTTTTACTTTCTGTTTCAATGAAATCATACGGTTGACTTTCCACCTCCTGAAAGTTACATACTTACTTTATTTTATTTTATTTTATTAAATTTTATTTGTTTTTATAAAAACATTTTTTGTTTTTAATTTTATGTTATTTGTTTTTATTTTATTTGTTTTTATTTGTTTTAATAAAATTTTATTTGTTTTTATTTTATTTTATTTTATTTAGTTTAGTTTTATTTTATTTTATTTATTCACTTACTTATTTGGACATTGCACTGCTGGAGAATACGATACACATTTACACACACATTTAAACATTTGGAGACGTCATCAACAGGACTTAACCAGGTCAAAACCAGGTCTAAACCAGGTCTAAACCAGGACTAAACCAGGAGACATTTACACACACATTTTGACACAGAAGAACATTAACCGGACGTTCTGTAACTCTACATCGCGACACTTCCGGTGCGTCTCCTTTAACATGACTCCAGGTGTCGTGTGTCTCCTCCAGCCTCCTCAGGTGACGTCTGTGAACGAGTCGGCTCCTCTGAACGGTTCCTCAACGCGAACGGTTGGAATCAGATCAAATTTTTAAAAGAACCAAACCTTATTCTTTCTATTTTTTTTTTTTTTTTTGCATTTTTACAGTAAAACACTCTGAACCAAAACAAGAATCATCACAGACGCAGGAAACACGAGTGACGCTTTGTGCACAAAAAACATATTTAGAATCATTATTAGCTGTTAGTGTTTTCATTTTTATTACTGTAATGTTTTGTGGATCTGGAGAAGGCGTTTGAACGTGTCCCTCGTGGTGTCCTGTGGGGGGCGCTCTGGGAGTCTGGGGTCCGGTCCCTGTACGACCGGAGCAGGAGCTGTGTCTCTGCAGTAAGTCAGACCTGTTCCTGGTGCATGTTGGACTTTGCCAGTTTATCCGACTCACTGTATTTACGGACAGTCAGGGGTCAGAGGGTCCGGTTTGGGGACCACAGGATCATCTCTGCTGTTCTCAGATGATGTCGTCCTGTTGGCTTCATCAGACCAGGACCTGCAGCTCTGGGGCGGTTTGACCCGAGTGTGAAGCGTCTGGGATGAAGATCAGCTCCTCTCAGTCCGAGGTCGTGGTTCTTGACCGGAAAAAGGCGTCTTGTCGTCTCCGGGCGGGTGGAGAGTCTCTGCCTCAAGTGGAGGAGTTCAAGTCTGTCAGGGTCTTGTTCTGGAGTGAGGGGAGGATGGAGCGTGAGACTGACAGGTGGACAGGTGCAGCGTCTGCAGTGATGTGGTCTCTGTATCGGACCGTTGTGGTGAAGAGGAGCTGAGTCTTGATTTATCGTCAGTCTCCGTTCCTCCCCTCACCTCTGGTCATGACCGAAAGGGCGAGATCGACGATACAAGCGACACAAATGAGTTTCCTCCGCAGGGTGTTGGGGCACTCCCGACGGATGGAGCTCGGAGTAGAGCCGCTGCTCCTCCACGTGGAGAGGAGCGTCTGAGGGGAGGACGTCTGTTCTGATGTCTCCTGGGCGTCTCCCTCAGGAGGTGTTCATGTCCCACCTGGAGGAGACCCCAGGGAAAGACCCAGGACACACTGGAGGGACGATGTCTCTGGACTGGGAACACCTCAGGATCCCACTGGAGGAGCTGGACGAAGTGTCTGGGGTGAAGGAAGTCTGGGAGTCCCTGTTTAGACTGATGCCCCCAAGACTCGACCCCGTATAAGAGGAAGAAACTGGATGGATGAAGTTTTATTTAGATTCTGGATCATTTTAAACACATTTTCACTTTTAGTCTGAATTTAGAGTGACCAGATTTTCAAAATAAAACTGAGACATCCTCGTTTTTTGGTGGTTGGTAAAAATAAAATGACCACTTTTTACCATAAAATGTGCATAATTCAGGAAAATTGTTATGAACTGGGCACTAATGTGACTCAGTATAGTCACATTTTCTTTGTGTTTTTGTCGTTTTTAAGCAGCTTTTCTGTATTTTACGTAAATAAATTCCAGTTTATACCTCTTTTTACTGGTGATAAGCAACAGATTGGTTGAAAATTGGGACATTTTTTGTACAAAACAGGGACAAATCAGTGGTTTTGGATAGTTGTTTGAGCTTTATTTCTTTGTGATTAGTTTGTAGAAAAAAAAAAAAAAAAAAAACGAGTTCTGACATAAAAATTAAAATGAAAAGAGCCATTTTTGAGCAGCTCTCCAAAAGATTCGGATCCCATAAAAGACCCATCAAGAGACCCCACTTGTCTCATGTGTCCCCCCCCCCCCCCCGTCCCGGTGACGCGCGCGCAGCTCTCATTGCGCATGCGCCCTGCATCTCCTGCCGCCGCTGACTCATCCCGGGGCCCACACAAACAAACCGCGTCCAAACCCGGAGCCAGACCCGCGCCAGACCCGAGCCCCAAACCGACCTGCGCCAGGACAGGACACGTCCGAACGGGTCCAGGTCTGGTCCCCCACCCCCGGGTCCCCGAGACATGTCCGCGTGCTCGTGATGCGCGTGCGTAAAGAGCCGCGGTGCGTAAACAGCGAGAGCCAAACGGGATATGAACCAACGGAACCGGGACCTGTCCGGGAACACAGCTGCGTCCTCTAGGAGACAAGGACACGAGGACACGAGGTAGGACGCGAGGTAGGCCCACGCGGGGGGGTGGGGGGGGACACGAGACGCGGGGGGAGGTGGGAGGTGAGGTGGGGGCGGCCCGGATGGGTGGGACATGAAGGAGACACGGAGGACACGAGGAACGATGAAGTTCAGGGTGTCCACACGTCCACGTCCACGAGGGACAGTCCCGGGTTTGAGTCCCGTGTCCCCCCCCCCCCCGTCCCTGCGGATTCATCCAAAACCACTGATTTGTCCCAGTGTCATACAAAAAATGTCCCATGTGTCTCTATTTTGGACCAATTTGATGCGTAAAATCAGTAAAACGAGGCATAAATTGTGATTAGTTTACGTAAATAAACAGAAAAGATGCTTAAAAATGTGACTATGCTGCATTGATAGTCATGAATGGACCGAGTGCAGAACAATTTTTACTTAATTATGCACTCTTTTTTTTTTTTTTTTTTTAATCGTAGTTTTACACAAGAAATGTCCCAGGTGTGCGGAAGAATCCAGAAAAGCTGCTTAAAAATGACCAAAACATAAAGAAAATGTGACTATACTGAACTGTTACTCATGAATGGACCAAGTGCAGAACAATTTTTATTCTATTACAAAAACATTTTTAAAAAAGTTGTAGTTTTACACAAGAAATGTCTCTATTTTGGAACCGATTTGATGCCTAAAAACAGTAAAAGGAGGTATAAATTGTGATTAGTTTACATAAAAAAACAGAAAAGCTGCTTAAAAATGAAGGAAATGTGACCATACTGACTGACGTTAGTCATGAATGGACCAAGTGCAGAACAATTTTTACTTAATTACAAAAACGTTTCAGTTTTATTATTACCAAGCACCAAAAAAACAAAAAACAAAATTGTAGTTTTATACAAGAAATGTCCCAGGTGTGCAGAAAAATCCAGAAAAGATGCTTAAAAACGACCAAAACACAAAGAAAATGTCATGAATGGACCAAGTGCAGAAAAATTTTTACTTAATTACACACTTGTGTAAAAAAAAGTCGTAGTTTTACACAAAAAATGTCCCATGTGTCTCTATTTTGGACCAGTTTGATGCCTAAAAACAGTAAAAAGATGTGTAGATTGTCATTAGTTTACGTTAAAAAAAACTGAAAAGCTGCTTAAAAATGACCAAAACACAAAGAAACTGTGACTGTACTGGACTGTTCGTCAACAGGCCGAATACAGAACAGTTTCTCTTCATTACACAGTCGATTCAGTTTTATTATTACAAACCACCAAACCACACTGTGGTTGAATGGGTTTGATACTGGAGATTTGACACATTCAGAGACATTTGAACTTGTGACACATGTAACAAGTTCACAAGACAGAATATATATATATATATATATATATATATATATATATATATATATATATATATATATATATATATATATATATATATATATATATATAATTTGTGAATCCAACTCTGGTTTAACTTGAGCGTTACAGACGTGGTTGTGCAGAATTGTTGGTTCCCTCTGGTAAGGAATGAAAAATCAACAATGGTCAATGTTTTTTTTATAATTACTGTCTCGTGATATAAATCCTGGGTGATTATGAAGACGTCACAAGTTGTTTGAAAAGAATCAGTGATAAACACCACAAGTTAAATGTCTTTGAATGTGTCGAAACTCCAATATCCAAAATCAAACCATTTCAGCTGCTATAAAAAACACCAGGAAACCGAGGACGTCCCAGTTTTTATTTTGAAATTCTGAGACGCGTGAGGAAGACGAAGGGACGAAGGGACGGAGGGACACGTAGAGAGACACACAGAGACACAGAGACACACAGAGACACAGAGACACACAGAGACACAGAGACACAGAGACACAGAGACACAGAGAGACACAGAGAGACACAGAGACACAGAGAGACAGAGACACACAGAGAGACACACAGAGACACACACAGAGACACAGAGACACACAGAGACACAGAGAGACAGAGACACACAGAGAGACACAGAGACACACAGAGACACACAGAGACACACAGAGACACACAGAGAGACACACAGAGACACAGAGAGACACAGAGACACACAGAGACACAGAGAGACACAGAGACACACAGAGACACACAGAGACACACAGAGACACAGAGACACAGAGAGACACAGAGACACAGAGAGACACAGAGAGACAGAGAGACACACAGAGACACACAGAGACACAGAGAGACACACAGAGACACACAGAGACACAGAGAGACAGAGAGAGACACACAGAGACACAGAGAGAGACAGAGAGACAGAGAGACACAGAGAGACAGAGAGACAGACACACAGAGACACACAGAGACACACAGAGACACAGAGAGACAGAGACACAGAGACACAGAGACACAGAGAGACACACAGAGACACACAGAGAGACACAGAGAGACACACAGAGACACAGAGACACAGAGAGACACACAGAGACACAGAGAGACAGAGAGACACACAGAGACACACAGAGACACAGAGACACACAGAGAGACACACAGAGAGACACAGAGACACAGAGAGACACAGAGACACAGAGACACAGAGACACAGAGAGACACAGAGACACAGAGAGACACAGAGACACACAGAGACACACAGAGACACAGACACAGAGACACAGAGACACAGAGAGACACAGAGACACAGAGAGACACACAGAGACACAGAGACACAGAGACACAGAGAGACACACAGAGACACACAGAGAGACACAGAGAGACACAGAGAGACACACAGAGACACAGAGAGACACACAGAGACACAGAGAGACAGAGAGACACACAGAGACACAGAGAGACACACAGAGACACAGAGAGACACACAGAGACACACAGAGAGACAGAGAGACACACAGAGACACAGAGAGACACAGAGAGACACACAGAGACACAGAGAGACAGAGAGACACACAGAGACACAGAGAGACAGAGAGACACACAGAGACACAGAGAGACAGAGAGACACACAGAGACACACAGAGACACAGAGAGACACACAGAGACACAGAGACACAGAGAGACACACAGAGACACAGAGAGACAGAGAGACACACAGAGACACACAGAGACACACATAGAGACACAGAGACACAGAGAGACACAGAGACACAGAGAGACACAGAGACACAGAGACACAGAGACACAGAGAGACACAGAGACACACAGAGACACAGAGACACACAGAGACACACAGAGACACAGAGAGACACAGAGACACAGCAGAGACACACAGAGACACACAGAGACACACAGAGACACACAGAGACACAGAGACACAGAGACACACAGAGAACACAGAGACACACAGAGACACAGAGACACACAGAGACACAGAGACACAGAGAGACACACAGAGACACACAGACACAGAGACACACAGACACAGAGACACAGAGAGACACAGAGAGACACACAGAGACACAGAGAGACACAGAGAGACACACAGAGACACAGAGACACAGAGACACACAGAGACACACAGAGAGACACACAGAGACACAGAGAGACACAGAGACACAGAGAGACACAGAGACACAGAGACACACAGAGACACACAGAGAGAGAGACAGAGAGAGACAGAGAGAGAGACAGAGAGAGGTGAGGAGAAGAGAAGGAGACAGGAGGGAGGAGGACAAACCTTTGGACAGAGGGAGGACGACACAAAAGGGTCAAAGGGAAACAGTAAAACCAAAAAAGGGACACAGGTAAACACAGTGAGAGGTTTTTCTCCTAAAACGTTTGATTTTGACATTTTTATCCTGGTTTAGTCCTGGTTTAGACCTGGTCTCGTCCCGGTCTAGTCCCGGTCTAGTCCAGGTCTAGTCCTGGTTTAGACCTGGTTTAGACCTGGTTCAGTCCCGGTCTCGTCCCGGTTTCCTGGTTTAGTCCCGGTCCTGGTTTAGTCCTGGTTTAGACCTAATCCTGGTTTAGACCTGGTTTAGACCTGGTTTAGACCTGGTTTAGACCTGGTTTAGTCCTGGTTCAGTCCTGGTTTAGACCTGGTTTAGTCCTGGTTCAGTCCTGGTTCAGTCCTGGTTCAGTCCCGGTCTAGTCCCGGTCTAGTCCCGGTCTAGTCCTCGTTTAGATCTGGTTTAGACCTGGTTTACTCCGCACACTTAGGCTGTTCCACGTTGTGATGTCATCATGTGGTGATAATACCGGAAACGCTCCACTGTGTTTTTAAACTCCACACACGTTCACCAGAATCGTTTGGATCATTTCGTCGCTGTCGTTGTGGATTTCTGCTGAACTGAATGTAAAAGGAGCCGATCGTTTGTATGTTTGTGTCGTCGTGTGTTTTGGTCGGTGAGTTTCAGTTTTCATAATATGCAGCATTTATACGTTTATACGACGAGGGTCTGAACAGAAGACGCAAGAAGTGGCGTCGCGTCTTCACTTTTTATTCCGCGTTTAGACGAGTGTTTTCGGGAGGAAATCTGCTGCAGACGGCGACGCAAAAGTGTGTGGAACTGGATGTGTGCATGTCACGTTTCACTGAGGAAAATAAGTATTTGAACACCTGAGAAAATCAGTGTTAATATTTGGTACAGGAGCCTTTGTTTGCAGTTGCAGAGGTCAAACGTTTCCTGTAGTTTTTCACGAGGTTTGGACACACTGCAGGGGGGGTTTTGGCCTCTCCTCCACACAGATCTTCTCTAGATCAATCAGGTTTCTGGACTGTCGCTGAGAAACACGGAGTTTGAGCTTCCTCCAAAGATTTTCTATTGGGTTTAGGTCTGGAGACTGGCTGGGTGAGAGAATTAACGATCGATTATCGATTAATCATTAACGTTTTTATATTAAAACTAGAAAAGCAGTCAGAGAGCGCAGACGTCCGCCAAGGACTACAGTCCCCCTCATATTCATTGTGTTTTCCATAAATATTTGTCTCGTATCTTTCAATTTGGAATATGAAAGAGGATCCCATTGTCCATCCCTGAGTCAAATTTCATGGGGTTTGGTCAATAATTAACCCAGATATTGAGAAACAAAATGTTTGGCCTCATTTACCACAATGTGAACTAAAAATTCAAAGTGATCCAGAATCCAGGATTTCTTCCGGATCAGCCCCAAAATGAAATCAGTTCTTCCTTTTCACATTTCCAACAAATCCTGAAAATTTCATCAAAATCGGTCCATAACTTTTTGAGTTATGTTGCTAACAGACAAACAAACAAACAAACAAACAGACAAACAAACAAACAAACAAACAGACAAACAAACAAACAAACAGACAAACAAACAAACAAACAGACAAACAAACAAACAGACAAACAAACAGACAACAAACAAACAAACAAACAAACAGACAAACGCCGGCAAAAACATAACCTCCTTGGTGGAGGTAATAAACCGTAACGACTCTAGAGCCACATCAGCTGTTTGACATTATAATGTGTTTAATTCAGTTTTGTTCAAATCTCACAGAAACAAAACTTAAAACCACATCACTAATTTACATAAACTAAGTGAAGATAAAACTCCAGCTCTTGTGTCGCTGATGTGGTTCAACTTGTGTTGGATTAAAAGACATGACTCAGGTGAATACAGGTCAGTGTGACCAGATTTGTGTTTGTCAAAACCAGGACAGCGTACGGGGGGAGGGGGGCGGGGCCTCGTCATCCACATTGAGCGACTCTCACCTGGTAAAAACTTTTTCCCACTGGACACAGAAACATATGTGCTGCTTTATCCACTGTGCACATGGACTCACACTTGTCCCAACGCAACGGAAAGTGTGGAATTTCTTCTACAAATCCTGGTTAAATCCACATTTGCACTTCAGTACGTTGCAGGTGGACTGTTTGTGTCTCGCTCCTTCTGATGCAGAGACACATGTACAGACACGATACACACAGAAACCTACATTCAGTTTGTCGATTAAAACTTACGTAATCGATGAAATTCTTAATGATCAATTATCGATTAATCGACTAATCATGCCCATCCCTACTTCTTACAGAGCCACTCCTTGGTTCTCCTGGCCGTGTGCTTCGGGTCATTGTCCTGTTGGAAGACCCAGCCTCGACCCATCTTCAATGCTCAATTTGAAAAGCAAACAAGCTCCGATCTTAAATCAAGTTTTTATCAGTTAAGGATTTTAAGTCAAATTAAACCAAACACCCCACGCCTGCACTTTTGAAAAGGCCGTTCGTGCATTTGTGACCTCGCGGCTTGACGACTGTAACTCTCTGTCTGCTGCACTGACCAGGCCCCAGCTCAGCCGCCTGCAGGGGCCAAAATGCAGCAGCTCCTTTTAACTGGAAAGAAGCGGAGGGACACATCACTCCTGTTCTTAAATCCTTACACTGGCTCCCCATACATTTTAGAATCCATTTTAAAATTTGAATGATTCTTATTTTTATTATTTATTTATTATTTATTTATTTGAGACGGGGACAGCGCACAATTTTTGCATTAACCTTGACAGGAGAGATGCATTGTACATCAGGTTGTAGCATCAGTGCTAATTTCCACCTGTCGTCCCTGGACAGGTTCATTGATTGATTGGATTTAACTGACCTTGACTATCGACTGTTCTGGACCTGGAGCATGTGTTGGGTTGTTTTTAAGAGTCTTAATGGAATGGCACCTTCCTATTTATTTGAACTCCTTCAGCCACATGTCCCACACAGAGGTCTGCGCTCTGAGGACCAGGCTGAGGACCAGAGGAGACAGGAGCTTCTCTGTGGTCGGTCCATGACTGTGGAACATTTTGCCATTGCACATTAGAGCTGCACAAACACTGGAGCACTTTAAATCCTTGCTCAAAACGCATCTTTTCCTCCTGGCATTTGTCTAGAGTTAAGAAGAAACACCTTGGCACCTTGCTGTTTTATACATGTATATATATATATATATATATATATATATATATATATATATATATATATATATATATATATATATATATTATTGTCTTTGCTTTGTCAATTGCATGTTTTATTTCATTGTTCAACACTTTGTTAAGCTTTGGCTGTTTTAAATGTGTGATACAAATAAATTTGATTTGATTTAATTTGATTTGATTTGATTTGATTTGAATGCTCTAACTGAGGGAAGGAGGTTGTTCCCCAAAATCTCGCAATACTTGGCCCCGGTCGTCCTCTCTTTAATCCAGCACAGTGGCCCTGTCCCATGTGCAGAAAAACACCCCAAAGCCTGATGCGACCGCCCCCGTGCTTCACAGTAGGGATGCTGTTCTTGGGATGGTCCTCATCATTCTTCTTCCTCCAAACACGGTTAGTGGAATTATGACCAAAAAGTTCTATTTTGGTCTCATCTGATCACATAAGTTTCTCCCATGACTCCTCTGGATCATCCAAATGGTCATTGGCAAACTTAAGACGGGCCTTGACATGTGCTGGTTTAAGCAGGGGAACCTTCCGTGTCGTGCATGATTTCAAACCATGACGTCTTAGTGTATTACAACAGTAACCTTGGAAACGGTGGTCCCAGCTCTTTTCAGGTCATTGACCAGCTCCTCCTGTGTAGTTCTGGGCTGATTCCTCACCTTTCTTAGGATCATTGAGACCCAACAAGGTGAGATCTTGCACGGAGCACCAGTCCGAGGGAGACTGACAGTTATGTTTAGCTT
>NW_026571299.1:2119580-2124580 GCF_026225935.1 Boleophthalmus pectinirostris | reverse complement strand
CAGGATCAGACCAGGACCAGTCAAAGGCCAGAGTACAACCATAAGAAGACCAGAGCAAGACCAGAGCAAGACCAGAGCAAGACCAGACCAGGACCGGACCGCGACCAGGCTACGACTAGACCAGACCAGGACCAGACCGCGACTAGACTATGACTAGACCAGACCAGACCAGGACCAGGATCAGAACAGGATAAGACCAGGAAAAGACAAAGAAAAGACCACGACTAGAGCACTACCAAACCCAGACCAGGACTAGACCATAACCAGAGCAAGACCAGAGCACAACCAGACCAGAATCAGAGCAGGACCAGACCAGAATCAGACCAGAATCAGACCAGACCAGACCAGGGGACCAGACCAGGACCAGGACCAGGACCAGACCAGGACCAGACCAGGACCAGACCAGGACCCAGACCCGCCCTCCTGTCCTGACCGTGTGTTCTTGTGGTGTAGAGAGGATTTGGAGACGCAGCGAAGAAAGCGATCAGAAAACTGACCACACGAACCGTCCGGAGAGGAGACAAGGTAACACACACACACACACACAACACAACAACACACAACACACACACACAACACACAACAACACACACAACACAACAACAACACAACACACAACACTGACACAACACACAAACACACAACACACAACACACAAACAGACAACAACACACAACACACACAACACACAAACACAACACACACACAACAACACAACAACACACACACACTGACAACAATAACACAACACAACACACACAACAACACACACAAACAACACAACACACAACACACAACACTGACACAATACACACAAACACAACACAACAACACACAACACACACACAACACACAACACACAACAACACAACACACACAACACAACAACACACAACACACACACACAACACACACAACACTGACACAATACACACACACAACAAACACACAACACAACACACAATACACACAACACAACACACAACACACAACAACACAACAACAACACACAACAACTGACACAATACAACACAACACACACACAAACACACAACAACACACACACAACACACAACAACACACACACAACACACACACACACACACAACATACAACACAACACACAACACTGACACACAATAACACAAACACAACACACACACACAACACACACAACACAATACAACACAAACAACACACATACAACACACAAATAACACACACAACAACACTGACACACACACACACACACACACAACACACAATACACACACAAACACAACACAACACACACACACACAACACAACAACACACAACACACAACACAACACACAACACAACACACAACAACACACAACACAACACACAACACACAACACACAACACACACACAACAACACACAACACAACACAACACTTTTTCATCATGGTGCATGTATAAACACAGTATCCTGAATACGTCGACATCAAGTTGATTTGACCTGGATTATTTTCACTTTTGTCGTTTGTTTTTCCAGGAGACAGACCCAGACTTTAATCACTGTGCCGTGTGCATCGAGTCCTACCAGCTCAACGACGTGGTCCGAATCCTGCCCTGCAAGTACGACCCCTGACCCCTGACCCCTGACCCCGAGTGTCTGTGACGGAGTGAAGCCTGCACATTTACACTGTGCTCTTCACTTAAACTGAACACACTCTCTCCAAGTGTTTCCTCTGGACGGTCGTCTGCCACATTTGCCCTCACATGTGGTGGAAAAAGCCTGTAGCGTCTCAAATGTCCACAGCTCCTGATCCAGCCTCTTGCTCGGTTTCCATGGATACGGGAAAAACAAACCGCTCATTTCACAAAATCCAACCGTCCCTAACTCGTGTCCTTTGAGCTGCTCCTGTTGCACTTCTGAGTTGGTTAAAAATCCCCTGATATGATGTTTAAAAACTGAGCTCAAAAAACAAAAAAAGGTAACACTTTATAATAACTACACCTTATTTAGCCTTAATAAAGCATGAACAAAGGCTTAATTAATAATGAACAAAGACTTAATTAATAATGATTCACGCTTCGTAACTACTTAATTACTACCTTAATTATCACTTGCACTTAATGTGCCTGTGCTGTAAATAGTTACTCATAATTATTTCATACTTAATTACTCATGAACTAACCATTTGAGCATATTAATGATCACTGTTGGGCAAGTTACTTTAAAACTGTAATGCGTTATTTATTACTTATTACTGTCATTTCAAAGTAATTCATTACATTACAATATTTACTGCATTTAAAATGTAAAGCATTACATTACTATTGCATTACTTTAAGTTACTCTCACCAAAAATAACTGCAAAAAAGCTGAACTTTTGAGCCGTATATGGACTGAACCAGGACTAAACAAGGTCTAAACCAGGACTAAAACCAGAGCTGAACCAGGACTAAACCAGGACTATAACAGGACTAACCTCAGACTGATTCCAGGATTGAAGAGGAGGACTAAACCAGAACTGAACTGAACTAGGACTAAAACAGGACTCACTGTCAGGACGGGCTCGAAGGTGACCGCAGGAGAAAGGAGCGGCTTTGCTCTGCACCTCATGGAGGTAAGAGCGGCTGTTGCTCGATTGTTCTTTATGGACCCTGCTGCTCAGGCTCACGGTCCTGATTTCAGCAACTATTTGCGGGTACAAGACCCGGTGCAAAACTCTGCTACAGCGCGTAACAACTACCTTCCTTCAACGTGTCCAAGTCCAACTTTTTTTGTGCGATGGTTTGCATCGTCCTCTGTCTTTTGGGTGTGAGCGCAGGAGACTTTGTCGGTGCAGAACATTTCGTCGACGTTGTGGATTTTGTCGGCGAGAAAACTTGCAGACATACAGCACTTCAGAATCACACTGCTAGAGATTGAACATTTATTTAAATTTGGCAGCTGAACACATTCTGTACTGTACAGGAGACAGGAGTCCCTTAACCGATCAGGACACAGCGGGAGGAACGCAATACGTGTTCATACACTAAAAAAAAAGGCATGCAAAATTGCACAAAAAAAAAAAATTTCTAAAAAATCTGCGAAACAGCGAGACCGCGAAAAGTGAATCGCGTTAGAGCGAGAGACGACTGTAAGCCAGGTCTAAACCAGAAGTGACCCAGGTCTAAACCAGGTCTAAACAGCGTAGAGTTCTGGGTTGGTCCTTTCGCCGTGGTTAACTGAAGGTTTATCCGGCCGCGTCTCCGGCGTTTCACCGCTGCTGATTTCACGGTGATTTTAGCAAATTTCTATGAAGAAAAACCCACCACTTCAATCCAGGTTAAAAAAGCATTGTAACGCGCGTTACTCACATTTGTACCGAGTAAAATATTAACATTTTTCCCCCTGTAATGCCGAACATTACTGCGTTACAGCAAAAATCAACGCATTACAGTAATACATTACTTTTTATAATACATTACTCCCAACACTGTTAATGATTTGTAAACTATGAGAGAATGATTTACTAATAATGCAATACAATGATAATTCAGGCAGCTGTTATCTGTTAGTTAAGTCTTTTTGAGAGCTTTTCTAAAGTGAAGACTAATTATCCTTTATTAAACATTTACTAAGCGTGAATCATTATTAATTAAGTCTTTGTTCATTATTAATTAAGTCTTTGTTCATGCTTTATTAAGGCTAAATAATGTGTAGTTATTATAAAGTGTTACCCAAAAAAAGTTTCCAAAGATGCTCAGTGTGTGAGCCAGGCAGCCACAAGAGCAGCCAACCACTCTGCTGCCAAGAGAAGAAGTCTTGAATTGAAAGTCTCTCTCTTTCTCGTCTAACCCTGGTCTCTCTCTGGTCTCACACAAACTTACACTGTTCTTCTTTTGAACCGAAAACACGTGATTCCACCTTGTGACGTCATTACGTGCCAATACAGGAAGTGCTCCGTTGGGCTTTTAAACTCCACACACCTTCGTTAGAATCTTTTGGATAATTTGAGTCCTGTATCTGACAAACTTTAAAGTCACAGCTGTTGTTTTATTTTGCTATTTTACCCATAAATAATTTCCTATTCCTCATGTGGAACTCTGCCCCAAACTCCCTCCTATAACCGCAGGCCTCAGTGAGCTTCATTTGACTGGAGCTGAACGCTGTGGTGACGTCACACTCCCTCAGAACACGTCTTTATTCAGTCGGTGGTTTGGATTCATTCGTGAACGTTTGAATCTTGCTTCGTGGGCCACCCTGTTTAAAGCTGCACTGTGTAGCTTTTCCGGTTCAGGGTCCGTCACCTGCCGGTTTCTATGGAGATGTCACTGCTCTGCTTGGAATGTTCCGCAGTGTGACATTAAACGGCTCTACTTTACGTTTATTCAATTACAGGTGGTTTTATGGCACAAAAATACCCAGAAAAGCAGGCGTTCTGACTGTGAGCGGGGTCGCCTCTCCACAGATCTTACCTGTAACTTGATCTGGTTTGGTCTCCATGGAGATAGAAAGGTTTAATGCCATACTGTGAAACATCTCCATGGACCCTCCACTAGAGAAGTTACACAGTGCACCTTTTCACTTTGCCTCTCTCTTGCTGTAATATCGTGTTGTGTTGTTGTTTTGTTGAGTTGTGTTGTTGTTTTGTTGAGTTGTTGTTGTGTTGTTGTTGTGTTGTTGTACTGAGTTGTGTTGTTGTGTTGTTGTGTTGCAGACACGTGTTCCACAAAGGCTGTGTGGACCCGTGGCTGAACGAGCACTGCACCTGCCCCATGTGCAAACTGAACATCCTGAAGGCGCTCGGCATCGTGGTGAGCAACGACGACGCGCACAGAAATCACCGTGACAACAACAAAACACCATGACAACAAAACTCTGACAACCAAACACCATGACAACAAAACACCACGACGACAACCAAACACCATGACAACAAAACACCACGACGACAACCAAACACCATGACAACAAAACACCACGACAACAAAAACACCAAACACCATGACAACAACCAAAACACCATGACAAACAAAACACCA